>NW_025721457.1:0-5000 GCF_922984935.1 Meles meles
CGCTGTTTCTGTTTTCCTCTGACCCCACTTCCTGCCCAGGGGTGTTTATCTTGGATAGATAATGCTGCTGCTGCTGCTGCTGCTGCGCGCGCGCGTGCGTGCGTGCGTGCGTGTGTGTGTGTGTGTGTGTGTGTGTCTTCAAGGTTTTATATTTTTAGGTAATCTCTCCACCCATCCATCCAGCGTGGTGCTGGAACTCAGGACCCCCCCCCCCCCCCCCGCAGGTCAAGAGTCGCAGTCGTGTGGTCCTCAGAGGGAGCCAGTCAGGCGCCCCGAGATACGTGTACTTGAAAATCCAGCAAACAAAGAAAAGAACCAACGAATAAAGTTTTTTGTTTTTTGTTTTTTTTTCCTTCACAGGCCGGGGGAAGTTCTACGCCTTGTCCCCCCCCCCCCGCCACACATCAGGGGATAGTTAGTTCATCATCAATATTTACCTCTTCTCAAGCACCGGCCCCTCCCCTCCCCGCCCCGCCCCGCCCCGCCCCGCCCCGCCGCCGTGTCCTAGAGTTGGACCGCGCGGCTGTTCCGGAACTGGATTTCTTCAGTGAATGGCTATTTTAACTCTCTCTCTCTCTCTCTCTCTCTCTCTCTCTCTCTCTCCCTCCCTGTTTTTTTTTTTTTTTTCTTCAAGATTTTATTTGTTTGACAGAGAGAGGTCACAAGTAGGCAGAGAGACAGACAGAGAGAGAGGGGGAAGCAGGCTTCCCGCTGAGCAGAGAGTCTGATGTGGGGCTCGATCCCAGGACCCTGAGACCATGACCTGAGCTGAAGGCAGAGGCTTCACCCCCTGAGCCACCCAGGCACCCCTATTTTAACTCTCTTCCTCCCCATTCCGTGCCGCCTCCCTGCCGTCCCACCCCCCCTCCACTGCCCCCCACCCCCGCCCCGGGGTTTATTCCGCTTTTGGTCACGGATGCCACGACCCTGCCTTGGCACCGATGTTCCCCACAGCTGTTTGTTGTCCTTAGACATCATCGTGGTACGGGCAGAGACAGGTTCAGTGAGCACCTTTCTGGGGGTGTGTGTCAGTCACCCCCTTTCCGTCCTCCCGAGGTGTCATCGTTGGCTTCAGAGTAGACCTCCTGCCCTTGAAATGCTAGGAAAAAAACGGTTCATCCGTTGTTGGTTTAGGAGTGCGCGCGTGTGGGATGCCTGGGGGGGGGGGGGGGCCTCAGTAGATGAAGCCTCTGCCTTCAGCTCAGGTCACGATCTCAGGGTCTTGGGATCGAGTCCCGCATCGGGCTCTCTGCTGGACAGGGAGGCTACTTCCTCCTCTCTGTCTCTCTGCCTGCTCGTGATCTCTGTCTGTCAAATAAATAAATAAAATCTTCAACAACAACAACAACAACAACAACAACAACAACAACAACAACAACAACAACAACATTAAAGGAGTACTCGCGTGGGTCTCGGTTTTACAGTCCCTGCCCGGGGACATTTGTCTAAGTCCTCCCGGAGGCCCGGGCGCCCGCTTGCTCACATGCCACAGTGGGAAGCTGGTGCCTCCAGGCCTGCCGGGCCGCCGGGGGTGGGGGTGGGGTGGGGTGGGTGGGTGGGTGGGTGTGTGTGTGTGTGTGTGTGTGTGTGTGTGTGTGTGTGTCCCCCGTGGCGAATCGGGCCCCCCCCTTCCGGCGGCAGCGGCCCGGACGCGTTCCCCAAGTCTCCCCTGGGCGAGCTGGAGTCGCGCCGTGCCTGCCGTGAGCTGCCGAGGCTGACGCCCCGGGGCCGCGCGCCCCTCCGAAGTGGGCCGGGAGGGGATCGGGCGGCCTGGCGGCCGGCCTCGCGACTGTCACTGGCCCTGCGTTCCGGATCTGCCTCGGTGTCTTTCGTGGCGGTTGTCTGGCGGCACCTGGCGGCCGCTTTTATATAGCGTCTCCCCGCCGGAACGTGGGCGATGTCGGCAAGGGATGGCATTTGGCCGCGGTCCCCAAGCTGGAGTTCCGGGAGGCCGGCGACACTAGAGCGATCGTCCCCGCGGTCTCTGGGGCGTCGGCGCGCGATCGGCTCGCGGGAGATTGAAACCCCAGGTATATGGGGGAGCAGCGGCGCCGCCCCCCGCCGTCGCCGCCTTCTCCTCCTCCTGGCTCTCGCGGAGGGGTGTTGGGGGCTTCCTGGAGGGGTCGACCAGCACCCGCCGGTGCCCCCTCCTCCGCCCGCCTGCCCGCCGGCGTGGGAATGGGAGACAGTGTGTGCGTGCGGTGCGAGGACGCCGTTCGGCCTGTGGCTCTGGTCGTTCATCGGGCCTTCCGTGTCCCACGTGTCCCTTGTGTCCCGTGTCACACTCGGGCGGTTGGGGACCGGCCCGAGCCTCGCCGGGAAGCCGGTGGATGGCGCGAGGGGTCCGTCCGCGGGCACGCGTGGGGTCCTGGTCGTCGCCCCCGATTTTCTCACCAAGTTTTCCGAGGCCCGCTGCGTAAGGTGGGGACCGGCTCGGACCGGCTCGGACCGGGCCGGGCCGGCCGTGCGGGCGGCGCCACGCCGCGAGGGGAGGCACGGGCCGCGATGTCCATGGAGGTCGGGCCATCAGGGGGCGCCTCCGCGGGTCCGCCCCCTCTCCCAGTCCCAGCCCGGGAGCCGGCGACCGCTCGGACCGGCTCGGACCGGCTCGGACCGGCTCGGACCGGGCCGTGGCGGCCGTGCGGCGCCACGCGGCGAGTGGAGGCACGGGCCGCGAGGGAGAGGGAGAGGGAGAAGGAGGCGAGGGCCGGCAGGTCCCTCCGCAGAACTTGATTTTTTTTTGAGGGCCGGCAGGTCCCTCCGCAGAACTTGATGATTTTTTTTTTGAGGGCCGGCAGGTCCCCTCCGCAGAACTTGATTTTTTTTGAGGGCCGGCAGGTCCCTCCGCAGAACTTGATTTTTTTTTTGAGGGCCGGCAGGTCCCTCCGCAGAACTTGATTTTTTTTGAGGGCCGGCAGGTCCCTCCGCAGAACTTGATTTTTTTTTTGAGGGCCGGCAGGTCCCTCCGCAGAACTTGATTTTTTTTGAGGGCCGGCGGGTCCCTCCGCAGAACTTGATTTTTTTTTGAGGGCCGGCAGGTCCCCTCCGCAGAACTTGATTTTTTTTTTGAGGGCCGGCAGGTCCCTCCGCAGAACTTGATTTTTTTTGAGGGCCGGCGGGTCCCTCCGCAGAACTTGATTTTTTTTTGAGGGCCGGCAGGTCCCCTCCGCAGAACTTGATTTTTTTTTTGAGGGCCGGCAGGTCCCTCCGCAGAACTTGATTTTTTTTTGAGGGCCGGCAGGTCCCCTCCGCAGAACTTGATTTTTTTTTTGAGGGCCGGCAGGTCCCCTCCGCAGAACTTGATTTTTTTTTTTTGAGGGCCGGCGGGTCCCTCCGCAGAACTTGATTTTTTTTGAGGGCCGGCGGGTCCCTCCGCAGAACTTGATTTTTTTTTGAGGGCCGGCGGGTCCCTCCGCAGAACTTGATTTTTTTTTTTGAGGGCCGGCGGGTCCCCTCCGCAGAACTTGATTTTTTTTGAGGGCCGGCGGGTCCCTCCGCAGAACTTGATTTTTTTTCTAAGTCCCGACTTGGGGACGACAGGCGGACCAGGGGAGGAGCTACCCGGCCAGGCCCGGGCGGCTCCACCTCCCTCGAGTCCGTGGTCGGTCCCGGCTGCCCGCTCCCCCACGCTCCAGGGGGTCGACCAGATGGCCCTGGGGGTTCCGTGGGGCGCCCCCCCCCCCCCGCTCTTTGCAGGGTAATGGAGCAGTGTTTGGGGCCAGTGGCCAGGCCACGGTCCCACGAGGTCCCGGTGACCCGTGGCTAGGCCCCGCCAGATGGCGTAGCTATTTTGTCCCCGGAAAGGAGCAGGTTTTGTTGCCAGGTAGGTGCTGACACGCTGTTTGAGTGACTCGCCTTAGCGATGTGGGCCTCTGGGTGCGTGCGGGGCTCTGGGCTTGGCCGTGGTGCCAAATCCGGCTCGGCCCTCGCTCGTTGGAGCCGTCCGCGTGGGCCTGTGCGCCGGCTCTCGTGCCCCCAGCTGGTCCCGGGCTGTGGTGCCACCTCTGGTCTCCAGCACCCGAGGGCGGCGTGGGCAAGTGGCGTGGGTCCTTTATCCCGTTCACTCCACGCTGTGGGCGCCCGGCTGCGGCCGTGGTAACCCCCGCTCCGTTCCGCAAGGCTCCGTGCCACGTGTCAGGCGTTCTCCTTGGGTTGCCCGGCTGCTCTTGCCCTGGGCTCGAGGGGTGCCGGCGAGGCTGAAAGCAGGTCCCTCTGGTCGGTTGTCGTCGCCAGGCGTTTCCCCCCTTGGGTTCCTCCTTGGGCACGTTTTCGCTGATCGATGTGGTGATGTCGCGTTCTCCCGGGCCGGGTCTAAGCCGCGTCAGACGAGGGACGGACATTCATGGCGAATGGGACCGCTCTTCTCGTTCTGCCCGTGGGCCCCTCGCTCCTCCTCCTCCTCTGCCACCCGCTGCCGTGGGGGGGTGTTGAGGGGAGGGTGCGGGGGGGTTTGTGGGCTCCGGCCCGACTCTGCTTTCCCACGGTTCTCGCCTCAGGGCGCCCGTGGGTGTGGGGTCCAGCTGACGCAGCGGACACTCTCGCTTGCCGCTCTCGGCTCCTTCACGCGGGGTGAGCCGCCCTCCCTGTGTCGGGGAGGGCCATCCCGAGGCCGCGCTGCTCACCGCCCGGGCGTGCTGAGCGCGTGGCGCCTGGCCCTCTGTGGTGCCCCTGGAGCGCTCCAGGTTGTCTCAGGTGCCTGAGGCCGAGCGGTGGCGTCGTTTCCCGTTCCCAGCGACCCCCTCGGGCTGCCGCTGTCGGTGGTGTGTCCGGAGAGCGGGTGGTGGAAGTCGGTAAGGGAGGCCCACCCGCCCCCCTCTGTGGGGGTGCGGGCACCTCGTCGTCCTCTGGTGCGCGTCGTGCCAGGGCGGTGTGTGTGGACAGGACTTGGTGGGGCGTGTGAGTGACCGCGCCGGGCCGAGCCAGCGCTGCGGCGCCTGGCCAGCCGAGGGCTGCTGCTTCTCTTTGCCCGGCATGCCGTGCCCGTCTCCGCTCCTCTCGTG
>NW_025721457.1:22500-47500 GCF_922984935.1 Meles meles
CGTACCGCTTTGGCACACGGGTTCTTTGGAATGTGAAGCGCTTAAGAAACAGTAAGCTGTTCTTCACCCAGTAAGCTGGGTGGCTCAGGCGTTAAGGGTCTGCCATAGGCTCAGGTCACCATCTCAGGCGCGTAGCGCACGCGCGCGCGCGCGCGCACACACACACACACACACACACACACACACACACCCGCTCCCATCGCATCTGGCTCCCTGCTCAGTGGGAAACCTGCTTCTCCCTCTCCCACTCCCCCAGCCCCTGCTTGTTTCCCTCCCTCGCTCTGTTTCTCTCTGTCAAATACATACACAGAACCTTGAGAGAGATAGGAATAAAGAAAGAAAGAGAGAGAGAGAGAGAGAGAGAGAGAGAGAGAAAGGCAATAGCCCTGAGGAGGACACTTCTTTGCCTCTCCCTCTGCTTCCTGACCTGAAAGGGGGAGATAAAACTCGCCTAGGAATGGCACCTTCCCTCCATGGAGCAGGAGGAAAAGAAGACATTCTCATCAGTCTGCAGACGGCATCAGAGGAACGTGCCCAGAAAACCTTCCTCTGCCCGTTCCCTTCCATCTCTTGGCCTTCCCGTGGTGGGCTGAGCTCAGAAGCCCAAAACTGCTTTCCTCTCTCCTGTCATTTCTCCACAACCGGATCTTTCTTTGTGGAGGACATGCCCTCGACATGGGAATTCCGAGCCGCCGCCGTTCTGTGAGACTTCTGGTGTGGGTGTATTCTGCCTGGTGGGCGCTGCACGTGTCAATCGACTGTTTCTCTCCCTGGGATCTGTCTCTTTCTGACCGGTGTCTCAGTCAACAACTCAGAAGGGGAGTAGAGGGAACATTCTTCCTCCCCTACACCTACTGAATGCAGATGGACACACCCCCAGAACCCTCCCCTCACACACACACACACACACACACACACACACACACACACACCCCCAAACAAGAGTTGGAATCCACCTGAATGTGGAACAATGTCACAGTAGTTAAACACAGGATGCTAGACTCACATGGCAGAATAGAACACCGATACTACAAATTATGTTTGCGGAGACGGTTTGGTGGCATAGGAATGTGCTTGTTGGGTGGCAATACTTAGTGAAAAGAAGTAGGAAACATTCGGCGGAGAATGGGTTCTCTCTTAGGAGGGGATACCAGATCATTTCAAAGGCTGGGGATGGTGAAATCAGCCCCCCCCCCTTCTTCTTCTCCTTCCCCTTCTCCTTCGTCTTCTTCTTCTTCAAGATTTTATTTATTGATGTGACAGACAGAGATCACAAGTAGGCAGAGAGGCAGGCAGAGAGAGAGGGAGAAGCAGGCTCCCCATCGAGCAGAGAGCCCAATCCGGCGTCTCGAGCCCAGGACCCCGGGACCATAAACCGAGCCAAAGGCAGAGGCTTTAACCTACGGAGCCACCCAGGTGCCCCAGTTCTTCTATCTTTTCACTTCTGTTTCTCCCCCTACTCTGTTCTTTAGGGTGGTCCTTAGGCCTCCTCCTTTTCCCGAGCCAATGACTATACCTGCTTTTTTAAGACATTGCGTCCTAAAGAGGAAGCAGGACTTCAGCTAATGGTCTCAGGAAGGATGCTTACTTCCTAGATTCATATGGATCCGCCCAACTTTGGCTTCTCATGGCTCATCGCTCTCTGCAGGACATAGGGGAGGACACGGGTCTTACCATGAAAGAAGCCCACTTGGGTGGGACCGTCGCTTGTGGAAAATGGAATCTGGGGGAAGGACTGAAAGCAGCACTGATAAAGACTGTGTTGCAGGTTAGAGAAATTTCCGCCGCTTGGACACCGCCCTGCCCCGCCCCGCCCCGCCCCGCCCCGCCCCGCCCCGCCCCACCCCACCCCACCCCACCCCACCCCACCCCGCCACCGCCACTCCCCATCCCCCCACGCCCGCCCGCCCGCCCAAAGCAAGCACTTCCCTTTGATGCCATGTCTTGTGTGTGTTTGTTTTCTTGGTTCATTCCTTCGTTCGTGCAGTTGATTATTTTTTTAAGATTTTATTGACTGATGAGAGAGACAGAGAGAGCGCGCGAGCGAGCGTGAGCCCATGAGCGGAGTGAAGGGCAGAGGGAGAAGCGGGCTCTAAGCTGAGCAGGGAACCCGATACAAGACTCATTCCCAGGACTCCAGGATCATGACCTGAGCCCCAAGGCAGACACGCTCAACCTCAACCGATTGAGCCACCACCGGGGCACCCCATCATTCATTCATTCCTTCATTCATTCATTTTAAGACTATCTATTTGACAGAGAGACAGCGAGAGAGGGAACACAAGCAGGGGGAACGGACAAGGGAGAAGCAGGCCTCCCGCCAAGCAGGGAGCCCGATGCGGGGCTCGATCCCAGGACCCTGAGATCAGGACCTGAGCGGAAGACAGCCACTTAACCACTTAACCGGCTGAGCCACCCAGGCGTCTCAGAAGTGCGCTTTCAATGCATCATCTGTTAAGTGGATCTGGATCAAGGACATTGTCACGTTTTAACCTGTGTGGGCCCTGCTCCTGGGCTTTCACACTTACCCGGGTCCCAAAGGACTCTGCCAAACTTCAGCATGTGGGCTCTCTTTCTGTCCTGAGCACACATTGCATATCTACCTCATTAAAAAAAAAAAAAAAGAAGAAGAAGAAGAAGAAAAGAAAAAGAAAAAGAAAAAGAAAGAAAGAAATTTGATCAAAGGGGTGCCTGGCTCCATCCTCCACCGGTGGAGCGTGGGACTCGGGATTGTGAGTGTGACTCGGGATGGGAGCCCTATGTTGTGTGGAGAGATTACATAGACATAAAACCTACAGGAGAGGTTTTTTTCCAACCCATCGATGAATCCCTCCAAAGGAGCCTTCCAAACATAAGGACGGGGGAAAAAAAAAAAAAAAAAAAAAGAAAAAGAAAGAAAACCTCCCTGGTTCCCATAAGACTAGAGTCCTAGAGCCTTGCATATGCTAAAAATGGAAAATAAACTCCGTCACTTTCTGTAGGGTCCTTCCTCACGATGACTTGGAACTCTGGATGGAAAACACACATACGCCTATGTGCACGCACACGTGCGTGCGGAAAACCAAACCAAACCGGCTAAACAAACCAAAACCCTATAGAAACCTGCAATCGATGTTGGGAAAGCAACCACCCACCCCCAGAAGAAACGCTTGCAGGCCACGTGTACAGTGTACGATAATACATGGGGAGCCTCTACTGGCAGTTGCTTACTTCCATGGAAGACATTTCAGGATACCATGAGTCGCAGATGGCCCGAGGGGGCTTCTTTCGACATGTCTGAATTGTGTGCACAAGTCGAGGAAGGCTGCTAGGAGACTAAGTCGTCAGAAACTGGGAAGCCTGTTTTAGTTCCATCCGTGAAGGCCCAGCTTCTGGGGAGGAACCGACGCTCAGGGAGATGCTCTGGTCTTCATTTGGTTTGTTTCTTGCTGCGGCTGTTGGTATCTTTGCACAAAACCTGCCGTGTTCTGATTAGAAAAGGAAAACAACGGATGGAGGGGACCCATAAGTGGTCATGCTATGTGGCCCTTGGATTTGTTTTCAGCCAAGGGGGAGATTTGGGGCCTCTGGTCTTTCATGACCTCTCCACAAAGAAGACTGACACAAAGGCTACGAGTTGTTTGCATCTTGTGTGCATCCATGGGTCCCTGTGCGTTTCCCATCTGAGATGTTTTCTCTCCCTCTGGACGCTCTTGCTAACATCCAGTTGTAAAGGAACTCCTTGCTTCATAACTGAGTTGAAAGGAGGCACCTGGAAAAATCGGGCATGGTAAGAACGAGCATCAAGGTGTTTCAGGTCACATGACCTGGGATGACATTCCCTACATTCAGACTTTTGTGTCGCTCCATCGTCAAGATGCCTCAAGGGAAGGGACCCAGTGGATGGCCCAGAGCGAGAAGGACAGACGCAAATGGAGCACACCTGGGGCGCCTGGATGGCTCCGTGGATGAAGCCGCTGCCTTCGGCTCAGGTCATGATCTCAGGGTCCTGGGATCGAGTCCCGCATCGGGCTCTCTGCTCCGCAGGGAGCCTGCTTCCTCCTCTCTCTCTGCCGGCCTCTCTGCCTACTTGTGATCTCTCTCTCTGTCAGATAAATAAAATAAAATCTTTAAAAAAAAAAAAAAAAAAAAAGAAAGAAAGAAAATGGAGCACACCTGACTTACCCCCTCCCCCTGAGATGAAGGCCGAGGCAGGCAGAGGCCAAACGGGAAAAGAAAAGAACGGAAAAGAAAAAAAGATGAGTTCAAAACTTGACCTCTCGGGGCACCTGAGTGGCTCAGTGGGTTAAAGCCTCTGCCTTTGGCTCAGGTCATGATCCCAGGGTCATGGGATTGAGCCCCACATTGGGCTCTCTGCTCAGCGGGGAGCCTGCTTCCTCCTCTCTCTCTGCTTGTCTCTCTGCCTACTTGTGATCTCTGTCTGTCCAATAAATAAACAAAATCTTAAAAAAAAAAAAACAAAAAAAACTTGACCTCTGCCGGGGGCCTTGCCCGAGGCTCCCTTGCCCCGCCTCCACCTCCGCAGTGAGACACACCCCACCCCACCCCCACCCCCACCCCCACCCCCACCCCCGTTTCGGCACGAAAATCACTCCAAGCCCCTTGGGCCACCTCCTTAGGAGGTCTAAATTGGAGCACCTTCCAAGTCAGCAGGGAGGGGCCCGCGAGGGCTCCCCTGGACTTAAACAGCCCACTTCAGACTTCCCCACAGGAGCCTGAGAGGGGGAAAACAATCGACTGACTTTTTTAGTGGACCCAGGTGCGACTTCTTTGGCTTTAAAGCCAATTCAAGGTTGTTGGTTTTATTTTATTCTATTTTAAAGATTTTATGTAGTTATTTGACAGAGAGAGAGAGAGATCACAAGTAGGCAGAGAGGCAGGTACAGAGACAGGAGGAAGTAGGCTCCCTGCTGAGCAGAGAGCCCCATGCAGGGGCTCGATCCCAGGACCCTGAGATCATGACCTGAGCTGAAGGCAGAGGCTTAACCCGCTGAGCCACCCAGGCGCCCCTGTTGGTTTTATTTTAAAGAGACGTCGTTTTGGAGCTTTCAATGTCACATAGAATACAGATAATCAGCTTTTTTTCCTTTTTCCGCCCCGCACCCAATTTATTTTATTTTAGTTCATTTCATTTCACTTCATTTCATTTTATTTCATTTCATTTTGCAGATTTTAGTTTTTTATCGGGGGGGGGGCGGAGGGGGGAGGGGGGAGGGGGGTGGGGGGAGGGAGGGGGGAGGGGGAATGGGGGGGAGGGGGGGGGGGGGGGGTGGGGGGGAGGGAGGGGGGGGAAAGAGGAAGAGGGAGAGGAAGGGGAAGCAGGCTCTCTGCTGAGCAGAGAGCCCAACGCAGGGCTCCATCCTAGGACCCTGGGATCATGACCTGAGTGGAAGGCAGAGGCGTAACCCACGGAGCCACCCAGGCGCCCAACAGATTTTATGTTTTCAGTAATCTCTACACCCAATGTGGGGCTTGAACTGACAACCCTGAGATCAAGAGTCATGCTCTCTACTGACTCTGCCAGCCAGCTGCCCCTGGAATATCATCTTTCAGAGACACATGCGTAGACTCGGATATGATGAGACTGCTTAAAAAGGTCTGATTGACTTGATGGATCCAATAAAGCCCCTTGGAAATGTTGGTTGGCCTGGTCACCTTGCTTACCGAGGGCCCCTCGGCCTTAACAGTTGAATAAAGAATGCCACCTCCTGGCGGATCCCGGAACTTCATGAAGGAAATTTGGAGGGCCTCAGGAAGAGAGGAATTCACCCAAATGTACAGGTCTTGCAGGCGAATCTGATGGGAAATATTTGGCTTGGCTCCTGGATTTTAAAAAGGCACTTAAAGGTTCGATCTAGGGGAGCCTGGGTGGCTCAGTCGTTAAGCATCTGCCTTCGGGGGAGTCTGCTTTTCCCTCTCCCTCTCCTTCCGCTTGTGCCCCCCCCCCCCCCCCGGTCAAATAAATAAAAGAAAATCTTTTTTTTTTTAAAGATTTTATTTTATTTATTTGACAGAGAGAGAGATCACAAGTAGGCAGAGAGGCAGGCAGAGTGAGAGGAGGAAGCAGTCTCCCTGCAGAGCAGAGAGCCCGATGCGGGGCTCGATCCCAGGACCCCGAGATCATGACCTGAGCCGAAGGCAGCGGCTTCATCCACGGAGCCACCCAGGCGCCCCAAAATGAAATCTTTTAAAAAGAAAAGAGTTCAATCTAAAATTCCTTATGAAAAGCTCCATCCAAGCAGATAAGAAAGAAAGATCCCATATACGATCGCTTGCTCTTCTTGCTTCGCTTATGTAGATGATTAGAACAACTGTGGGAAAACTGGAATTGTTTCACAAACAAATTCATCTTCCTTTGGCTATCTTGGATGGCAATAAAGGTGACATTAGAGAGAAAGATTCTATTTCAATAACACACTTTTGGGGGTGATAGTTGCTGGTTCTGAAGAATGACCTTTGGGCCTTTGTTCTCTGCCTCTAAAACTGGACGGGATCCTGAATCCTTCTGGTTTTCTTGATTCTCTAGGACTATGACTCTGTGAACGACGGTTTCCAACATTCTCCCATTCTCCTATCTTAAAACCATTAAGAACTAAAACCGTATCCCCCCCCCCCCCCCAAGCCTGGCAAAGAAGCTCGACCACGTGAAAGAAACTTTGAGGGAACTGGCCACACTAGCTCATCATCCATAGACAGTGTTTGTGCCGGCGGCTCCATGGGCCACTCGAAATGAGACATTGGACCTACACCCCAGAACAGCCCGTCAGATTGTCCCTGCCCACTCCCACTCTGCCCAAGGATGCTTCAAGCCTGACATCTAGAGACTGTTAGGGTACGGAGTCGACCACCCCTCCATGAGACAGAGAACACTCGATAATGCAAGTCCCACAGCGTGGTTTATTTCCAGCTAGCTGGGGTCCAAGAATCTGCCCAGCGCGGCGGGTTTCAACAAGGACCCCGAGCACTCAAAGCCATGGGTTTATCGAGCATTTTCAAGGCACTTTTTCATAGCTACAGACCTATCTTGCGCCCCACTTTGACAGTTTCACTTTTTGCCACCCCGGCGTGTCACCCTGGTGGTTAAGGGAGATTTAGGTCTAGAAGAAACTTAACTTGAGTGACATTTCCCTCCACCTCGGCCTCCTTCAGTTTTATGGTGGGGAGGGCGACCTTAGGCTTCAAGGAACTGAGCTATTCATCTCTGGAAATTGGGCTATGGAGAAGATGACTTCTTTGTTGTCAATCACTAGGACATTTGTGAACCGAGGGAGACTCCTGTCTTGCAGGATTGCTGTGATCTCTGCAAGTTAACTCTTTGTTTTTTATGAACATCTGGTCCCGGTGGCGCCACCGCCACCGCCTAAGCGCCCCGGTGGTAGAGGAGTAAGTTGCTTTTTCAGGTTGGAGCTAGTTCCTCTTATCTCGAGTCACGTACGCAGTAGGGCCTGTTAGCGATGCTCAGGAAAATGGCTTCCCGGCCTTCAGGATGGCCATTCTTATGCTCACCCACTCTTACAGCGCAAGGTGCCAGCTTTTGCTTTGCCAAGATGGCTGTACTTCTGACAGGGCTAGGCTCGAGGTGGGTACGGTCTTGTTTTTCTTGGCCTCCACACCCGGAGCTGGTTTCCGGGACTTGTTTCTAAGTCCCCTGGGGGAAGGGGATCAGGGACAGTCTAGGGGTTAAACAACAAAGTTCTTGTTTCACCTCCATGGAAGCCTCTGGCTCAAATAAAAAATATCAAATAGGGCCTTACAAGACCTCACTGGCAGCACTCCAGACTTAGATACTGGGTTGAGCCCTTGTTTCAACCAGTAACCAGTGTTTTCCTTTGGGTTTTGCATAGAAGTGCCTCTTCTTAACTGCCGGATTGCTAGATGAATGAGGCAGAGTCTATGATCCTTAACTCCACTTGCTGCACCTGTATTAACTCTTCTTTGGAAATAAGAACCCATAGAGATAGGGGCACCTGGCTGGCTCGGTCGGTAGAACACACGACGCTTGATCTCGGGGTTGTGAGTTCGAGCCCCGCACTGGGTGCAGAGATTCCTTTCTTTTTTTTTTTTTTTCTCCCCCCCCCCCCCTCTAAAGATTGTATTGATTTATTTGGCAGACAGGGGTCATAAGTAGGCAGAGAGACACGCAGAGAGAGAGGAGGAAGCAGGCCCCCCGCGGAACGGAGAGCCCAATGTAGGGCTCGATCCCAGGACCCTGGGATCATGACCTCGGCCAAAGGCAGAGAACTTTAACCCACTGAGCCACCCAGGCGCCCCAAGGTGCAGAGATGACTTAATAAAAATCTTTAAAGACAGAAGAGGGGGGAGAGAAAGGAGAAGGAGTAGGGCCCCTGATAATAAAAGGCAAACACTAAGCTACTTGGCTAGAAGAAACCCTTAACCCTCCACAACCTTTGCCCCCTTCCCCAGCTGGGGGAGGGGCTCAGACTAATTTACTCATCTGTATTCTTTGATTGATTGATTGATTGATTGATTTGACAGAGAGAGAGAGAGAGAGAGAGATCACCAATAGGCCGAGAGGCGGTGGGGCCGGGCGGGGGGGGGGGGGGGGGGGGCAGGCTCCCTACTGAGCAGAGAGCCCGATGTGGGGCTCGAACCCAGGACCCTGGGATCATGATCTGAGCCGAAGGTGGAGGCTTAACCCACTGAGCCACCCAGGTGCCCCTCACGTGTATTCTTGGATGCCCACCGATGCCAGGTCAATTTGAGAGAGAATGAGACTATTGGGTTAGACTCTACTGTTACTATTCCTTACAAGTGTACTTGGGGATAAAATCAATGATGCCATATGGTACCAAACCGTGTAGAGAAATATCCAAGCCCTCAGAGAGGGAACTCTCTCTGAGACCCCCACCATTGGCACTAGGGACCAAAAATTGCGATCTGCCCTGTCTCAGATCCTTCCATTCCAAAGCCTCCACTGCACCCTCATTCAGCTTGAAGCAGTTATAGAAGGCAGACCTCTGCCCCTGTTCCATAGCAATGGAATGAAGGATTGACCATGGGGAATGATAACAGGGGAAAACAGAGCATGTCTGACTCCCTGTTGTTTCTAGTCCCTTTTAACCTACAGGGGAAAAGCCTCTGTTGAGCCCGGCACATAGGCATGTTACCGCTAAGATGTACAGAAACTTCTTTACCATAAACCTACCTCCCCTGAGGAAATAAAAGAATAGCCACAGCATAACTTGACAGGGGTGGTGGGAGGGATGGATGGAAACCATGCCCCATAAGGTAAATGGGCTGATGCTGGCTGAAAGCTCCAAGCCTGTTTTTCAGAAAATTGGTTCCCCCTACTGAGCTACCGTCTCGTTTCAGGCCTTGCTACCAAATACCAGGCATCTCTGCAGAAGTCTGGACTGAAGGTCGACGGATGGGGCTGCAGCTTATCAACAAGCAGGGCCCTGATACTCCTTACCTGAGAGAAGGAGCCTGAGACCCCGTTCCGGTTAGACCAGCTCTCACAGCATGCCCACAGCCCCTTCTCCTTCTCCTAAGGTAACCTCCTGACATAAGGGGACTCAATGATCCTCCTTCTCAGGTCAAGTCTCCACCCCAAAGTAAACATGGGGATAGAGGGTCCATAGGATGTTTCCCCACTGTGCAGGCTCCATCGTTCCCCGTGAATAATCGTTCATGTCCCTGCCCTTTTTCTTTTGAAGTTTGATTGTTATTTAGTAAGTTAGTTGGTTATTTCAGAGAGAGAGAGAGAGAGAGAGGAGGAGAGCGCGCGCGAGAGCGCGAGCGAGCGCACCACGCATGAACACACGAGTGGGGGGAGGGACAGAGGGAGAGGGAGAAGACTCCCCACTGAGCAGGGAGCCCCAGAGGGGCAGGGCTCAGTCTCAGTACCCTGAGATCATGACCTGAGCTGAAGGCAGACGCTTCATAGACTGCGGCGCCCCTCCATTCCTTTTTTTTTGGGGGGGGGGGAGAACAACATGACATACTTTTTATGTTTTATAAAAAATTCCATTCATTCATTCATTTTCCATTATCTGTGGACCCAATGCAGGGCTTGAACTCATGATCCTGACTGAGATCAGATTCACAGTCCTGTGCTCTTTTGACTGAGCCAGCCAGGTGCTCCCTCCAGTGCATTTTTTTAAACAACCCAGGGATCAAGGCTCGGAGTGACCATTTGCCCAATGAGACCCCACTCACCCCTCTGTGCAGAGGTGCTATCTGTGGAGCTGGTTTATGGTTCCCCATCTTCCCTCCTTCTTTTAGTGGACAGAAAGTGGCGTGTGAAACAGCCAGTGGCTATGTGGAAATGAGACAGAGGGTTTCCCTTGGAAAGCAGGTGGGGAGAGGGAGGACCGGTCGAGGGATAATCAATCAACTGTTCCCGTCGCCTTAGAGGAGTGGGCTTGCTCGGCCCTGTAACTCGGTGGATGAGTGAGAACTGTCCCCTGTCAGGCCACTCTTAAGCTCTTATCCCTTATCACTCCATGCCTGTGTTTGCCTTCTGACCCCTAAGACACCAGCGTCATCAGTCCATGCCTGTGTTTGGCCTCTCCGTCCTAAGACACCACCATCCCTGTGTTTCCTGTCCCTCTCCGACTGACCCAGCCACACCATGCCACACCCTCCTACCTCTGCACCACCCCCCCCCCCCTTGGAAGGCTTTCAGGTCAGACGTCATCCTCCACATCCATGATTCCCAAAGGGTTTACCGGCATTTCCTGGGTTAGGAAAAGGAGGGGACTCTTTTTGCCCCCAGATAAGGTCAGCTCTTGAGACACGCTCTGTCTCCCTTCCCCCTTGCCTCCTCCCTCCCGAAGTTTGCAAGCCACAGCCTAGGGTTGGGGGATTTGAAGCACGCCATTCAAAGGAGAGAAGCCCCAGGCTCTTGACTTTAACAGAAAACTTTCTGCATTTGAATGAAACGATTTGATTGAATGAGGCCCCATGAGAATGGATCACCCTGAACCTCCCTTCAGCGGTCCTCCCATCCCCCACGCCCCACCCCTGCCGTCTTCAGGTCGAATGGAGAGCAGTAGGCTGGGGGTGGGGATGGCGGGGGGGAGGGGGGGAGGGGGTGTGGCGGGCGTGGTGGTGGTGGTGGTGGTGGTGGTGGTGCTGTTCATCCTAAGTAGTGAACGAGGCCCCGGGTCCCTAGGAAAAAAGTCACGGTCGGGTACAGATGAGTTGGTCTCTCAGGCAAAGTGGTCCAACTGTGGGCAACAGTTCTGTGGATGAGGGGAGATTTTTTTTCTGGGATCATGCTCACATAGACGTCCCCGGCTGAGAAGAGGGCAGGGGGAGCCCTGGTAGGGGGAGGCGGACCCAGATCCGGAGCTCTGGACTATAGCTACTGCCTGCCCCCGGGTTGGGGGGGGGTGGGGGGTGGGGGCTGAGGGTGGGTGGGGGTCCGCTCACGCTGACTCCTGCAGCTCAATTCATTCTGGGAACCTTCTATTTTTTTCTGCGGAGGTGCCAGGTGCTGCGACGGCCAAAGCTCAACTCTTCTCTTTGCCTAGTTCTTTTTTTTTTTTTTTTTTTTAAGATTTTATTTATTTATTTGACAGAGAGAGATCACAAGCAGGCAGAGAGGCAGGCTAGAGAGAGTGAGAGGGAAGCAGGCTCCCTGCCGAGCAGAGAGCCCGATGCGGGGGGACTCGATCCCAGGATCCTGAAATCATGACCCGAGCCGAAGGCAGCGGCCCAAACCACTGAGCCACCCAGGCGCCCCATTTTTTTTTTTTTTTAATATTTTATTTATTTGACAGAGAGAAATCACAACTAGACAGAGAGGCAGGCAGAGAGAGAGAAGGAGGCAGGTTCCCCGCGGAGCAGAGAGCCTGATGCGGGGCTCGATCCCAGGACCCTGAGACCATGACCTGAGCCGAAGGCAGAGGCTTTAACCCACTGAGCCACCCAGGCGCCCCTCTTTGCCTAGTTCTTAAAAGGCCTGATTCTCCTGTCTTCCTGGTAGAGGGACCGAGCCACACCCTCCCATCCTGCCGGACACCCCGTGCAAATACTTCCACTTGAAGAGGGCTTTCACCTCGTTCCGAAAGTAAACAAACTACACCCACCCACACCCATCCCGTGGTCACCAATCCCTAAAACCAACCCACAGAAACCCAGCGGGTCTTCTGCAGCCCAAGGTGCTTTAGAGAGTCACTCTCTTCAACACACCTTAGGCTCAAGGACGTGCTGCTGTCTCTCTTTCTCTGGCACAATTCCATCCAGGGATGAGCCTCGTACTGTATCGGCAAGATACAGTGCTCCTGGGAGCCGGGGACAGCAGACAACACTCACCGGATGATAGCACCCTACCTTTGGAATGACGTCCATACCTAAGCATGGTCTCTGGAAATCTTTGACATTGGCGTGCCTCTGCCGAGATCATTGCTTGGGACACTCCAGCCTCTAGAGCCGATCTTGTCTATGTTCCTCTGACCGTTACTTGCCCTTACTGTTCGCCTGATATTTTGCCTGATTGTTTATGGAGAGATTATATCCCTTCTGGCAAGAGCTGAATGTGAATCCTCTGCTCACCCCACCATGGAGAAGAATATGCACAGGCCCACACCCCTCTTCTCCTTCTCCACCATGTTGATGGAAAATGTGGGCCGCCCTCCCTCCGTCCTGTCAAAACCCAAACCTGAGATAAGGTTTAGATGTAAAGGAAACCAGAATACTGTGTTGAACTACAGACACTTCTTTTTTTTTTTTTTTTTTTTTAGATTTTATTTACTTATTTGACAGACAGAGATCACAAGTAGGAAGAGAAGCAGGCAGAGAGAGAGAGGAGGAAGCAGGCTCCCTGTGAGCAGAGAGCCTGATGCGGGGCTCGACCCCAGGACCCTGGGATCTTGACCTGAGCCGAAGGCAGAGGCTTAACCCACTGAGCCACCCAGGCGCCCCAACTACAGACACTTCTAAAACGTAGCAGCAGGGGCGCCTGGGTGGCTCAGTGGTTTAGGCCACTGCCTTCGGCTCAGGTCATGATCTCAGGGTCCTGGGATCGAGTCCCGCATCGGGCTCTCTGCTCGGCAGGGAGCCTGCTTCCCTCTCACTCTCTCTGCTTGCCTCTCTGCCTACTTGTGATCTCTCTCTGTCAAATAAATAAATAAAATCTTAAAAAAAAATAAAATATTTAAAACGTAGCAGCAGCATCAGCAGCAGCAGCAGAAAACACACACCCCCCCCCCCCCAACTGCAGGTGCAAGGAGGGAGAGATAACTCTCCCCCCTTTCTCCCCTGAAGCATCCTCTGCCCATTCCCCTGGGAGATGTCTCCCCTATCGCAGAAGGGGGAGTGAGTGACATCCTTTTTTCTTTCTTTCTTTCTTTCTTTCTTTCTTTCTTTCTTTCTTTCTTTCTTCTTCTTCTTCTTCTTCTTCTTCTTCTTCTTCTTCTTCTTCTTCTTCTTCTTCTTTTTTGAGTGAGTGAGTGAGTGAGAGAGGGGGGGGGGAACACACACACACACGCATGTATATATGTATATACGCACATATATGTATATGTGTACACACACGCACGCACACACATCTATTCTGGGCGTGCGGAAGCAGGGGGAGGGGCAGGGCAGGCAGAGGGAGAGGGAGAAGCAGGCTCCCCGCTGAGCAAGGAGCCTGAAGTGGGACTCGATCCCAGGAATGTGGGATCAGGACCTGAGCCAAAGGCAGCCGCTTACCCTTAAGGGACTAAGCCACCCAGATACCCTGTGAGGGACATTCTTATCTTCAAGGACAGGAAGTTGAGAATGAACATGAGAATTCTGGACAAACTGATCTTGTTTGTTTGTTTGTTTGTTTGTTTCTTTCTTTCTTTCTTTCCTCCAAAATCGTGTGTTCTTGTAGACTCCCCACACAGTGTAGTTACTCTGCCACAATCGCCTCTTCTTTTTTTTTTTTTTTTTTTTAAGATTTATTTATTTATTTGACAGAGAGAGAGATCACAAGTAGGCAGAGAGGCAGGCAGAGAGAGAGGAGGAAGCAGTCTCCCTGCAGAGCAGAGAGCCCGATGCGGGGCTCGATCCCAGGACCCTGAGATCATGACCTGAGCCGAAGGCAGCGGCTTAATCCACTGAGCCACCCAGGCGCCCCACAATCGCCTCTTCTTGTTCAACCCAATATACCAGCAACTAGGATTTGCTCCTTCTCAGGGTCTGGCTTTCCTCGGGAGGGCTTTTTCATGGGACACTTTTAGGAAACAAATTTGTAGGCTCCTTTTCCTGTTACTCTGTCTCATGTCAATGTCATCCTTAGGGTCTGCCACCAACCCTGAGGTCTTCCTTTCCAGCATCTTTGAATCCTCCCTCCTTCATGACCTCGTTCCTTCCGTGCACAGCCCTCCGCTCGGCTCCCGTGCCCCCCCCCCCCCCCACCAAGGCCAGACATATGGGTGATGGGCCTCTCCAAGCTAAACATACTCTTACTGTATGACACAGCAATCCTGCTCCTTGGTATGCATCGATGACCCAAACGAGTTGAAGATGGATGTCTGCACAGAAACCGACACGCAGACGTTCACGGCCCCTTCACTAGGAACGGCTTGAACCTGGAGGCAATCAAGAAGTCCCTCAGGAGGAGAATGGATCCAGAGACTGGGGTACATCCAGGCCACGAAAGAAATGGCTCTCGGGGCTTTGGAAAGAGATGAGCGAGCTCTGGGGAGCTATGGGGAGCCAGGTAGGGAAACTCCCGCGTGTCTTGCTGACTGAGAGAAGCCGGTCAGAAGAGAAGAGGTGAACCCACCTCACGGTTCCAACTCCATGTGACATGCTGAAGGAGGCCAAACGATGGAGAGGGTCACGAGATCAGTAGGCTGGAGAGCCGAGTATGAACTGTAGCAGACAGCATCATGGACGGACAGGTGTGGGCAGAGGGTTTCTCCCCCTCTTGGACCAGGTTTGGCTTCAAAGGAGTGCAGCCCAAATTGGAACCAAAGGAGGCAGGATGCTTCCCGAAAAATCTCAAGGAAAAGTACTGCAAGCAACAGGAATAGCTACTGGTCAGGCTCTGGAGGAAAGGGTGGAGAGATTCAGCCCGTTGGCCTGAAAGTTGGCGGTAACTGTCTTCTCCCAGAATATGGAGGCATCGGAGTAGTTCTAGATGACGTGGAGTATTTTCTTACTTAGGGACGGTGACATTCTGAGGAAATATAGAGACTGAAAAAAAATCATGATTGCGATGGCATCCCGTGAAACTACTCAGTCCACTGAAGTGGTGAAATCTTGCCCCGTGTGAGTAATTTCCATGGCAGGCAGGCGAAAGGGACAACAAAGATCCATCGGCTGCCAGGGGTTTTGGTGGGGGTGGAGGGTGTGGGGTGGGGGGGGCGGGGGGGAGGGTGCAGGTGGGTGGGTAGGGTGACTAGGCAGAGCACAGAGGATTTTTAAGGCGGTGGAACCATTCAGAGAGCTACTGTGGTGGTGAGATACCTTTGTCGAAACCCACAGAAGGAGGGGTGCCTGGGTGGCTCAGTGAGTCAAGTCTCTGCCTTCGGCTCTGGTCATGACCTCCGGGTCCTGGGATCGAGCCCCGAATCGGGCTCTCTGCTTGGCGGGGAGCCTGCTTTCCCCTTTCTCTCTGCCTACTTGTGATCTGTCTGTCTGTCTGTCTGTCTGTCCGTCCGTCTCTCTCTCTCTCTCTCTCTCTCTCTCTCTCTGTCAAATAAATAAATAAAATCGTTATAAAAAGGAAAACAAAACCCCAGAGAATGGACAATGTTGGGCTCTGAGTGGGTGATGATGATGCCTCAGTGTGGATTCATCCCTTGTAAGCGATACACCAGGTTTGCCACGGATGGTCGGTTGGTCGGTAGGCTTCTGGGGGAGTGGGAAGCTCTCAGGGAGCAGGCCTGTGCCTCTGAGTGTTGGGGGGCGGGGCAGGGGCCAGTGAGCCGTGACCGATGGCAGAGCAGGTGCCCTGTGGGTACTGCCCGTATTCTCCAGTGAATTTGGCTGTGAACCCAAAACCACTCAGAATAAGTAAATAAGTAAGTAAGTAAGTGAATAAACAAATAAATACAAACAAAGGCCCATGAAACGTGCGTGCGCGCACGCGCGCGCACGCACACGCACACACGCACACACACACACACACACACACACACACACACACACACACGAAGGAACAAACCCCAAAACAGACAGACAGGCAGACCGGATGTGGAGCTGCCGGGGAAATGGCCAAGCAAGAATTGCAGAGATGGGTTTGGTGCAAAAGGGTGCTTTTCTTACAGCACGGGGACAGGACCTGTGGGCAGAAAGAGCCGTGCTGGGATTGTGAGGGGTCACTGGTGATACGGTTTCCAGTTAGTGGGGGTTAGGGATGAGGTCAGTCTCCAAGGAATGTGTGTATGGTGCGAGCAAGGTCTCCGAGACCTTGCGGGGCTCCCCGCTGTCAAGGTGAGGTGAGTCCCTCTTGTTTTAGCCAAGCGTGAGTCATGGGACCCTTTCGATGTGTGTCTGTGGACCCCGTGTTGGAAGAGGGATGTTAGCCTATCGTGGGCATGGGTGGCTGTCGGAGTGAAGGGACACTGACTAGAGCGAATCCTCACGGGTAAAGCATGGAACGAAATCCTTGAGGGAGTTGTAGGGGTGTTCCACCCTCTATGTGTGTCAGGGATTCATCAGTGGGTTACAAGTGGTCAGGGGACCTCGCTGTTGCCTCCTTTCTCTTGCCTTGGCTCTCTTCATCTGGTCCGAGTGACATTCCAGGTGGACAATCTCCCTGCTGGGGTGGGGGTGTTTGGTCGTGGTGGTGGACACACATTCTCCTCTACCTGCTTAGGGTCTGTGGCTGGGCCTAGGATGGCGACCGACAGAAGAGGTTCCCTGGAGAAGGGCATCCAACCGTGGGTAGGTGTTTGCCTGCCCAGGGGCGCCTTCCCAAGGGCCTAAAGACGGGGACTCGAGGGGTGCCTGGGTGGTTCGGTAGGTTGGGCCTCCGCCTTCCACTCAGGTCATGATCTCCGGGTCCTGGGATCGAGCCCTGCATCGGGCTCTCTGCTCGATGGGGAGCTTGCTTCCCGCCCCCCCCCCCGGCCCCCCCTCTCTGCCTACTTGTGATCTCTGTCTCTCCAATAAGTCAATAAGATAAAATCTTAAAAAAAAGAAGAAAAGAAAAGAAAAGAAAAATGAAAGACAAGACAAGACAAGACAAGACAAGACAAGACAAGACAAGACAAGACAGGGACTCGATCCACGAAGAACGGACAAGACCAGGGGGTTTGGGCAAGGGGCAGGCAGGCCGTGGCAAAGACAGCCCCGGGAGGACGGGGGTGGGGGTGGGGTTGGGGGGGGGGGGGGCCTGGTTGAAGAAGTTTCATCGACATGGACGGTTCAGACCCTAATTCTCTGGCTCCCCTCTCCTGTCTCTGGTGATGGAGGCTGGCTTTCTGCTTCCTGGTTCCTACAAGGAGTGGAATTTGAGATAACTGACGTGCCACAGTGGGCACCTTTTCGGGGTGACAGGTTCTGGTTTCCTTCAGGGCAGTCTGGGGAAGTGGCTCACGGGTGGGTCCTGGTTCCTCGGGAATCCCTCTCCCCATCCCTGGTCCCGCCAGCCATCGCTGGCTCCTCTCTTTCCGGCCATTCCCGGGGCTCCTCCGCAGCGGCAGGGTGCCTGGGCATAGGCTCCTGGGCCTGGGTGTTGAAAAGAAAATCGGAAGTTTCCCTGCCATTCGACCCTGGGCCCTGCAGAGTTTGTCCTTGCTACGGTTCTTCTGTCTTTCTTTTTCTTTTTCTTTTTTTTTTTTTAAGATTTATTTATTTATCTGACAGACAGAGATCACAAGCAGGCAGAGAGGCAGGCAGAGAGAGAGCAGGAAGCAGGCCTCCTGCTGAGCAGAGAGCCCGAGGTGGGGCTCGATCCCAGGACCCTGGGATCATGACCTGAGCCGAAGGCAGAGGCTTTAACCCACGGAGCCACCCAGGCGCCCCTTCTTCTGTCTTTTTAATCGCCTCTGGGATGATCAGGGATGGACTCCCTGCCTCTCAACCCCAGACTTCATGTCCCTTTGGAATTAGACATAAAACGGCCTCGCTGGTTTTCTGAGTCGGTGGCCTTGTCGTAGACACGACCTGCTCGAAGGGACCTGACCCTGAAAATCTTGGATTTCTTCCTTGCCCTTGGCTGTGTGGCAGACTTCCCATACGGAATGGATTGTACACCCCCCCACCCCCCCCACCCCCGTTCTCCTAGTGACCCTGATCCGACCTCTGGGAGCGTTTCCTCATTTTGTCTCTCTCTGAGCAACACCCTCTACCACTACCACCACCCCCCCCCCCCCCCCCCCCACCTCCCACTCCCGGCTGATCCCTCAGGCCTCTGTGTGTCCTTTGCCCTTGGGTCCCCTTCAGAGGGTGTTTCACAGAGTCTAGGGTTTTAATTTTGGTGACTTCCAACCCCTCCGTTTCTTTTTTTTACGGATCGCGCCTCAGGTGTCCAGTCTTAAACCCTCTTTGCCTGGCCCTAGATCCCCAGCTTTCCCCCTAGAATCCTCCCCCAACACACACACACACACACACACACACACACACACACACACACACACACACGTGTGTTCCGGTGTTCTGTTTCCCATGGAAGTGTGAGATCCGTTTGGAGTTCACATTTGTAGGAGGGGTGAGATCTGCCTGTTTGGATGGAAGCTTTCCTCTTCCTCTTTCTTTCTTTCTTTCTCTCTTTCTTTTCCCTCCTTAAAAAAGAATGTTGTTGTTGTTGTTGTTGGTGGTGGTGGTGGTGGTGGTGGTAGGGAGGGAGGACGAAGGAAGGAAGGAGCGAAGGACCCGAAAGGAGGGTCAGGGAGAGGGAGGTGAGAAGCAGAGTCTCTGCTGAGTAGGGAGCCCCAGTGGATGGATGCGGGGCTCGATCCCAGGACCCAGAGATCATGACCTGAGCTAAAGGCAGAGACGTTTCACCGACCGAGCCACTCAGGCACCCCAGTTGTCTTGTTTCTTTGCCTGCCTGCCTGCCTGCATGTTGGGTCTGTGGATGTCTGATGACTGACTGTCCTCTGATTTCGTGGGGAGGTGGGCCATGTTTCCTCCTTTGAACGGCCTTTGCGCTTGGGCATATCTCTTTCGGTATCTGTTCCGTGCCATCGATTCATCGACCGACCGACCGTGTCTGTCTGTCTGCCAACATCGCAGGGTCTCCATGGCCTCTGCAAAGAAAGCATTCGACCAGGGGCGACTTTATTTCCGATTTTTGCTTTGTTTTCCTTTGTTGTGTTTGACAGACATCGCCATAGCGGTTCAAATTTCTTGGGCGTGTCAGCTCTGTACACCCACCCAGGGTGGCCCTGGAACTCAGGACCCCCACAGATCAAGAGTTGCCTTCCTTGGGGGTCCTCCGGACCGAGCCAGCTAGGTGCCCTGAAAGACGTGTCCTTGAAACACAGGTGTGAAGTCTGCGCCCATGAACTTTGCACTGGGAAACCTTATTTGGATCGTCACACTCTTGGGGAAATACTGCTGAAAGAACGTCGTGTAGCCAACGATGGAGGAACCGACTTGGGAGGAAAACCTTCTTTTCCAGGTTCTGCTGTTTGGTCAATTCTCTCGACTCAATAGGGGCCCAGCCTTCAGAGTCACAGTATTTGCTTGATGTCTCTCTTGTCTGCGTTTTCCTCGTGTACTTTTATAGTGAGTGCTCCGGATGGATGGTTGACAGAGAACAGTTTACATCCCGGGGCATGTGTGTGTGTGTGTGTGTGTGTGTGTGTGTGTGTGTGTGTGTGTGAGAGAGAGAGAGAGAGAGAGAGAGAGAGAGAGGGAGGGAGAGGTGTGTGTGTGGGGGGGGGGGCACGGCGGGGGTGAGATGGGTAGGGATTGTTGCAAAGTGGGATCAGGGATTCACGGAGGTGAGAAGGCGGCAAAGAGAAAGGCTTGGAAAGGAAGCCATGAAAAAGCCCATGTTCAAATGGTGAAGTTTCATGGGAGAAGAGTTACCTCTAATCAAAGGCATTCTTGCTGGACAGTAGCTTCTGCCCTCTCCGCTGGGGGATAGGAGGGCCAAGGTTTTGAAAGGTTCCTCCTGGGCTTTTGTAAAGCACAAAAGCGCCAGAGCACCTAGACAGGATGCTGCTGCTCTGTTGCCCTCTAGTGTCCTCTCCCCCTGCCACCGCTGTTTCTGTTTTCCTCTGACCCCACTTCCTGCCCAGGGGTGTTTATCTTGGATAGATAATGCTGCTGCTGCTGCTGCTGCTGCTGCGCGCGCGCGTGCGTGCGTGCGTGCGTGTGTGTGTGTGTGTGTGTGTGTGTCTTCAAGGTTTTATATTTTTAGGTAATCTCTCCACCCATCCATCCAGCGTGGTGCTGGAACTCAGGACCCCCCCCCCCCCCCCCGCAGGTCAAGAGTCGCAGTCGTGTGGTCCTCAGAGGGAGCCAGTCAGGCGCCCCGAGATACGTGTACTTGAAAATCCAGCAAACAAAGAAAAGAACCAACGAATAAAGTTTTTTGTTTTTTGTTTTTTTTTCCTTCACAGGCCGGGGGAAGTTCTACGCCTTGTCCCCCCCCCCCCGCCACACATCAGGGGATAGTTAGTTCATCATCAATATTTACCTCTTCTCAAGCACCGGCCCCTCCCCTCCCCGCCCCGCCCCGCCCCGCCCCGCCCCGCCGCCGTGTCCTAGAGTTGGACCGCGCGGCTGTTCCGGAACTGGATTTCTTCAGTGAATGGCTATTTTAACTCTCTCTCTCTCTCTCTCTCTCTCTCTCTCTCTCTCTCCCTCCCTGTTTTTTTTTTTTTTTTCTTCAAGATTTTATTTGTTTGACAGAGAGAGGTCACAAGTAGGCAGAGAGACAGACAGAGAGAGAGGGGGAAGCAGGCTTCCCGCTGAGCAGAGAGTCTGATGTGGGGCTCGATCCCAGGACCCTGAGACCATGACCTGAGCTGAAGGCAGAGGCTTCACCCCCTGAGCCACCCAGGCACCCCTATTTTAACTCTCTTCCTCCCCATTCCGTGCCGCCTCCCTGCCGTCCCACCCCCCCTCCACTGCCCCCCACCCCCGCCCCGGGGTTTATTCCGCTTTTGGTCACGGATGCCACGACCCTGCCTTGGCACCGATGTTCCCCACAGCTGTTTGTTGTCCTTAGACATCATCGTGGTACGGGCAGAGACAGGTTCAGTGAGCACCTTTCTGGGGGTGTGTGTCAGTCACCCCCTTTCCGTCCTCCCGAGGTGTCATCGTTGGCTTCAGAGTAGACCTCCTGCCCTTGAAATGCTAGGAAAAAAACGGTTCATCCGTTGTTGGTTTAGGAGTGCGCGCGTGTGGGATGCCTGGGGGGGGGGGGGGGGCCTCAGTAGATGAAGCCTCTGCCTTCAGCTCAGGTCACGATCTCAGGGTCTTGGGATCGAGTCCCGCATCGGGCTCTCTGCTGGACAGGGAGGCTACTTCCTCCTCTCTGTCTCTCTGCCTGCTCGTGATCTCTGTCTGTCAAATAAATAAATAAAATCTTCAACAACAACAACAACAACAACAACAACAACAACAACAACAACAACAACAACAACATTAAAGGAGTACTCGCGTGGGTCTCGGTTTTACAGTCCCTGCCCGGGGACATTTGTCTAAGTCCTCCCGGAGGCCCGGGCGCCCGCTTGCTCACATGCCACAGTGGGAAGCTGGTGCCTCCAGGCCTGCCGGGCCGCCGGGGGTGGGGGTGGGGTGGGGTGGGTGGGTGGGTGGGTGTGTGTGTGTGTGTGTGTGTGTGTGTGTGTGTGTGTCCCCCGTGGCGAATCGGGCCCCCCCCTTCCGGCGGCAGCGGCCCGGACGCGTTCCCCAAGTCTCCCCTGGGCGAGCTGGAGTCGCGCCGTGCCTGCCGTGAGCTGCCGAGGCTGACGCCCCGGGGCCGCGCGCCCCTCCGAAGTGGGCCGGGAGGGGATCGGGCGGCCTGGCGGCCGGCCTCGCGACTGTCACTGGCCCTGCGTTCCGGATCTGCCTCGGTGTCTTTCGTGGCGGTTGTCTGGCGGCACCTGGCGGCCGCTTTTATATAGCGTCTCCCCGCCGGAACGTGGGCGATGTCGGCAAGGGATGGCATTTGGCCGCGGTCCCCAAGCTGGAGTTCCGGGAGGCCGGCGACACTAGAGCGATCGTCCCCGCGGTCTCTGGGGCGTCGGCGCGCGATCGGCTCGCGGGAGATTGAAACCCCAGGTATATGGGGGAGCAGCGGCGCCGCCCCCGCCGTCGCCGCCTTCTCCTCCTCCTGGCTCTCGCGGAGGGGTGTTGGGGGCTTCCTGGAGGGGTCGACCAGCACCCGCCGGTGCCCCCTCCTCCGCCCGCCTGCCCGCCGGCGTGGGAATGGGAGACAGTGTGTGCGTGCGGTGCGAGGACGCCGTTCGGCCTGTGGCTCTGGTCGTTCATCGGGCCTTCCGTGTCCCACGTGTCCCTTGTGTCCCGTGTCACACTCGGGCGGTTGGGGACCGGCCCGAGCCTCGCCGGGAAGCCGGTGGATGGCGCGAGGGGTCCGTCCGCGGGCACGCGTGGGGTCCTGGTCGTCGCCCCCGATTTTCTCACCAAGTTTTCCGAGGCCCGCTGCGTAAGGTGGGGACCGGCTCGGACCGGCTCGGACCGGGCCGGGCCGGCCGTGCGGGCGGCGCCACGCCGCGAGGGGAGGCACGGGCCGCGATGTCCATGGAGGTCGGGCCATCAGGGGGCGCCTCCGCGGGTCCGCCCCCTCTCCCAGTCCCAGCCCGGGAGCCGGCGACCGCTCGGACCGGCTCGGACCGGCTCGGACCGGCTCGGACCGGGCCGTGGCGGCCGTGCGGCGCCACGCGGCGAGTGGAGGCACGGGCCGCGAGGGAGAGGGAGAGGGAGAAGGAGGCGAGGGCCGGCAGGTCCCTCCGCAGAACTTGATTTTTTTTTGAGGGCCGGCAGGTCCCTCCGCAGAACTTGATGATTTTTTTTTTGAGGGCCGGCAGGTCCCCTCCGCAGAACTTGATTTTTTTTGAGGGCCGGCAGGTCCCTCCGCAGAACTTGATTTTTTTTTTGAGGGCCGGCAGGTCCCTCCGCAGAACTTGATTTTTTTTGAGGGCCGGCAGGTCCCTCCGCAGAACTTGATTTTTTTTTTGAGGGCCGGCAGGTCCCTCCGCAGAACTTGATTTTTTTTGAGGGCCGGCGGGTCCCTCCGCAGAACTTGATTTTTTTTTGAGGGCCGGCAGGTCCCCTCCGCAGAACTTGATTTTTTTTTTGAGGGCCGGCAGGTCCCTCCGCAGAACTTGATTTTTTTTGAGGGCCGGCGGGTCCCTCCGCAGAACTTGATTTTTTTTTGAGGGCCGGCAGGTCCCCTCCGCAGAACTTGATTTTTTTTTTGAGGGCCGGCAGGTCCCTCCGCAGAACTTGATTTTTTTTTGAGGGCCGGCAGGTCCCCTCCGCAGAACTTGATTTTTTTTTTGAGGGCCGGCAGGTCCCCTCCGCAGAACTTGATTTTTTTTTTTTGAGGGCCGGCGGGTCCCTCCGCAGAACTTGATTTTTTTTGAGGGCCGGCGGGTCCCTCCGCAGAACTTGATTTTTTTTTGAGGGCCGGCGGGTCCCTCCGCAGAACTTGATTTTTTTTTTTGAGGGCCGGCGGGTCCCCTCCGCAGAACTTGATTTTTTTTGAGGGCCGGCGGGTCCCTCCGCAGAACTTGATTTTTTTTCTAAGTCCCGACTTGGGGACGACAGGCGGACCAGGGGAGGAGCTACCCGGCCAGGCCCGGGCGGCTCCACCTCCCTCGAGTCCGTGGTCGGTCCCGGCTGCCCGCTCCCCCACGCTCCAGGGGGTCGACCAGATGGCCCTGGGGGTTCCGTGGGGCGCCCCCCCCCCCCCCGCTCTTTGCAGGGTAATGGAGCAGTGTTTGGGGCCAGTGGCCAGGCCACGGTCCCACGAGGTCCCGGTGACCCGTGGCTAGGCCCCGCCAGATGGCGTAGCTATTTTGTCCCCGGAAAGGAGCAGGTTTTGTTGCCAGGTAGGTGCTGACACGCTGTTTGAGTGACTCGCCTTAGCGATGTGGGCCTCTGGGTGCGTGCGGGGCTCTGGGCTTGGCCGTGGTGCCAAATCCGGCTCGGCCCTCGCTCGTTGGAGCCGTCCGCGTGGGCCTGTGCGCCGGCTCTCGTGCCCCCAGCTGGTCCCGGGCTGTGGTGCCACCTCTGGTCTCCAGCACCCGAGGGCGGCGTGGGCAAGTGGCGTGGGTCCTTTATCCCGTTCACTCCACGCTGTGGGCGCCCGGCTGCGGCCGTGGTAACCCCCGCTCCGTTCCGCAAGGCTCCGTGCCACGTGTCAGGCGTTCTCCTTGGGTTGCCCGGCTGCTCTTGCCCTGGGCTCGAGGGGTGCCGGCGAGGCTGAAAGCAGGTCCCTCTGGTCGGTTGTCGTCGCCAGGCGTTTCCCCCCTTGGGTTCCTCCTTGGGCACGTTTTCGCTGATCGATGTGGTGATGTCGCGTTCTCCCGGGCCGGGTCTAAGCCGCGTCAGACGAGGGACGGACATTCATGGCGAATGGGACCGCTCTTCTCGTTCTGCCCGTGGGCCCCTCGCTCCTCCTCCTCCTCTGCCACCCGCTGCCGTGGGGGGGTGTTGAGGGGAGGGTGCGGGGGGGTTTGTGGGCTCCGGCCCGACTCTGCTTTCCCACGGTTCTCGCCTCAGGGCGCCCGTGGGTGTGGGGTCCAGCTGACGCAGCGGACACTCTCGCTTGCCGCTCTCGGCTCCTTCACGCGGGGTGAGCCGCCCTCCCTGTGTCGGGGAGGGCCATCCCGAGGCCGCGCTGCTCACCGCCCGGGCGTGCTGAGCGCGTGGCGCCTGGCCCTCTGTGGTGCCCCTGGAGCGCTCCAGGTTGTCTCAGGTGCCTGAGGCCGAGCGGTGGCGTCGTTTCCCGTTCCCAGCGACCCCCTCGGGCTGCCGCTGTCGGTGGTGTGTCCGGAGAGCGGGTGGTGGAAGTCGGTAAGGGAGGCCCACCCGCCCCCCTCTGTGGGGGTGCGGGCACCTCGTCGTCCTCTGGTGCGCGTCGTGCCAGGGCGGTGTGTGTGGACAGGACTTGGTGGGGCGT
>NW_025721457.1:52500-55000 GCF_922984935.1 Meles meles
CCTTCCCCGCCCCTGCTGCTCTCTTCCCCCGTGCCTCACGCGCCCTGCCTGCCTGTGCCCCGCTTCCCGCTGCAGCCCCTCGCCCTCGGCGGCGAAGGGGGCCTGGGTTCGCGGGTGCGGGGAGGGACGCGGGTGTGGGCCGAAGAGAGCTTCGGGGTGCTCGGGCAAGGAAGAGGGGTCCGGTCCGCCCCGGCGGCGCTGGCGGGGGGGGGTTAAGGAATGGGGGAGAAGGCGGTGCCGGGTGCCGGTGTAGGCCGGGGCCGGTGGCGGCGCCCGGCGGGGCGTGGGGGCCTCCTCCGTCACGGGCCGGCAGCGCCAGGGGTTTCCGTGCCCCGCGGGGTTGGCCGCGGACGGGATCGGCGTCGAGGCGGGGTGGCCTGCGGCCTCGTGTCCCGCCCCCCCCCCCCCCCGCCTCGCCTGTCCCCCACCCCCTGTCCAGGTACCTAGCGCGTCCCGGCGCGGAGGTTTAAAGACCCTTTGGGGGTCGCCCGTCCGCCTCGGGTCGGGGCGGTCGGGCCCGTGGGGAGGAGGGGTTCCCTTCTCCCCCAGACTCCGCCGCCCACCCCACCCCACCCCCCCCGGGGCCGGGGTTGCCATGCCGCGCCACGGTCTTCGCGCGGCCGTCGGGAGGGGGCTGCCCGGCGGCCCCGCCCGGCCGTGCGTGTGCGTGTGCCCCGCGTCCCTCGGTGTGTGTGTGTGGGGGGGGCAGGTGGGAACCCCCTGGGCGCCTGTGGGGTTGTCCGAGCTCCGCTCCTCGCGTGGTGGGCGGTGGCCGGATGCCCCGTGGTCCAACCTTTCCGACCTTCTCGGAGTCTGGTCTCGCTTGTGTCTCGACTGGCCGGCCGGAGGCACCCCTTCGGGGGAATGTGCTGTGCCAGGGGGGGCCGCCCCTCCGGGGGTCGGCCCCCTGAACGATCAAAACTCGTACGACTCTTAGCGGTGGATCACTCGGCTCGTGCGTCGATGAAGAACGCAGCTAGCTGCGAGAATTAATGTGAATTGCAGGACACATTGATCATCGACACTTCGAACGCACTTGCGGCCCCGGGTTCCTCCCGGGGCTACGCCTGTCTGAGCGTCGCTTCACGATCAATCGCTTCCCCCAGGGGTCTGTCGCCCCGGGGGGGTGGCGCGGCTGGGGGTTTGCCTCGCAGGGCCTGGGTCTGCCGGTGCCCTCCGTCCCCCTAAGTGCAGACACGGTGGCCTCCTCCGCCCCGTGCGCCCCTGGTCCCCACCGCCCGCGCACCCCGCCCCTCCACCCGCCCACGCCTCGCCTCGCCTCGCCCCGCCGGGTCCGCCCGGCGGTGCAGCGCGTGTGGGACGTGGGAGGGGGTGGAGGCGTGCGAGCGTGTGTGGGGGTGGGGGGGCCGGTGCCGGCGCCGGGGCAGGGGGGGGCGGCCCCGCCCGCGAGAAAGGGAGAGAGGAGAGAGCTCGCGCTGAGGGCCGCGGCCGCCGCCGCGGTTCCTCTGGGGGGAGATCCCTCGCGCCGCACGCGGTCTTGGGGTCGCCCGGGTTGTGCGTTGGGGGGCGTCGCGGTCCCGTGCCGCTCGCCGGTGGCGGTCCGTCGTGGGGGAGAGCCCGGACCCGGAACGCCGTCGGTCTCGCCGCCGTGCCCCCGGCGGCGAGCCCCGGTCGTCCCGGCCGGGGGCCCCCCTCCGTGGGCCGCCGCCGCCGCCTGGCGTCCGGGGTCCGCGCCCGCCCCTCCCTCCCCGCCGGCGACCCCGGCCTTCGCCCTGTCCGGGCGGCTCGCGCCGAGGCCCGAGTCGCGCGCGCGCGGGGCCGCGCCCCGGGGCCGCGTGCCCCGGCGGCGGCCCGCGGGACGCTGCGGCGCCGCCCGCCGCTGCGCGCCTTCCCCCGGGTTGCGGCCGCGCCGCGCCGGGTGCCCCGAGCCCGCGGTGGGTCGGGGTTGGGGGGGTGTCGACGGGGTGTGTCGTGTCGTGTCGTCGTCCAGGGAGGACGGGCGCGCCGCGCCGTCCGTCGCCCGGCCCCGCGGCCGTGCGGCGGTTGCGCGCGGGGGCTTCGGTGAAGGGAGGAGGAGAGGAGAGGAGCCCGGGCGGCGGTGCCCGTGGGCGGTGGCGGTGGGGGGGTGCGTGTGGGGATGCGAGGGCCGGCGGTCGGGGGCGACCGCTGCGCCCCGCCGCCCCCCGCCCCCCCGCCCGCCCGCCGCCCCGGCTTCGTGCCCGCGTGCTCCCTCCAACCCCCGCCCTCGCCTCCCCGCGCGCGTGCGCGTGCCGCCCTCGGCCCGCCCTGGCGGCTCGCTCCCCGCTCGGCCGTCTCCCCCTCCCCCCTCCCCCGAGCCCGGCAGGGCTCCCGCCTGTGCCGCCGGCCCGTGCTCCCCGCCCGCGCCCGCGCCCGCGTTTTCGGCCCCCCTCCCTCGGCGTTGGGGGGGGTGGGCCGGAGGCCGGGTCCGCGGGCGTCGGCCCGTGGCTTTTCCTCGAGCCGGGGGTCCTCCTTCGGCCCGTGCCCTCTCCCGGCCTCGCGCGCCGCCCCTCTCGCGCCC
>NW_025721458.1:0-59136 GCF_922984935.1 Meles meles
GCCTAAGGGACAGGACCTGCACTTATCTCAGAGTATCGAACGGGCTTCTGGTCTGCCCTTGTTCTACGTTCTTTCCTGAACTGGAACACACCGCCACTTGGGAGACTTAACATCAAGTGTGATTTTACGTGTTGGATGCATAAGGGACAGGGCGTGCCCCTAACTCAGAGTCTCCAACGGGCTTCTGGTCGGCCCTTGTTCTACGTTCTCTCCTGAACTGGGGAAAAAAAAAAAAAAAAACGGCACATAGGCCTCTTCGCCTTCAGAGCGTTTATACGGTTTGGAAGCATTAGGGACTGGACGAGCACTTAAGTCAGAGTCTCGCCCAGGCTTCTAGTCGGCAATTGTTCTACGTTCTTTCCCAAACTGGGAACAGGGCGCAAGAGGCCTGATCGCCTTAAGAGCGTTGATACCTGGTGGAAGCATAAGGGACTGCACGCTCACTTAACTCATAGCATCCAACTGGCTTCTAGTCTGCCCTTGTTCTAAGTTCTTTCCTGATCTGGCAACACACGGCCGCATAGGCCTCTTCGCCTTAAGAGCGTTTACAGGTTCCGGAAGCATCAGGGACTGGGCGTGCACCTAATTCGGTGCATACGCCTGGTTTCAACCTGCCCTTGTTCCACGTCCTCTCCTGAACTGGGAACACAGTGCGCACAGGCCTCTTCGCCTTCAGAGCGTTTATACATTTTAGAAGCCTAAGGGTCTGGACGGGCACTTAACTCAGAGTTTCCAACGGGCTTCTAGTCTGCCCTTGTTCTAAGCTCTTTCCTGAACTGGGAACACACGGCCCCACAGGCCTGTGTGCCTTAAGAGCGTTTATAGGGTTTGGAGGCCTAAGGGGACTGGACGTGCCCCTAACTCGGAGTATCCCACTGGCTTCTAGTCTACCCTTGTTCTAAGTTCCTTCCTGAACTGGGAGCACAACGCCACTTAGGAGACTTAACCTCAAGTGCGAGTATACGTTTTGGAAGCCCAAGGGACAGGACGTGCACTTAACTCAGAGTATCCAAGGGGCTTCTAGCCTGCCCTTGTTCTTCTAAGTTCTTTCCTGGACTGGGAACACACGGCGGAAGAGGCCTCCTAGCATTAAGAGCCTTGATACCTTTTGGGAGCGTACTGGCCTTAGCCTGCATTTTCCTTCGACCTTACACCTTGCTTATCCTCCGCCTTTGTTCTAAGATCTTTCCCGAACGGGGAACACCTTGCCACTAATGAAACTTCACCTAAGGAGCGACGATAACGTTTTGGAAGTCTAGCGGACGTGGTGTGCGCTTCCCTCCGAGGACACAAGGGTCTTCAGTCCGTCCTCGTTCTAACTTCTTTCCTCCACTGGGAAGACACTGCCAGCATGGGTACTAGTATTCAGCGGGATTTTAGGTTTTGGAAGCAGAAGCGCATGGGCCAGCACTTAACTCAGGGTCTCCTACCTGCCTCGAGACCGCTCTTGTTCTAACACCTTTCCCTTCCTCTGGGAAAACACTGCCATTTAGGAGTGTTCCTCTTCAGTGCCTTTGTAGGCTCTGGAAGCATAAGGGCCTTCCCTCGAATTGAACTCCGAGTGTCCATCATGTGTCTAGCCTGCCCTTGTTCTGAGATCTTTCCTCTCCTGGGAACTCCCTGCCACTTATGGGAACTAACCTTAAGAGCGATGGTACGTTTGGGACGCAAAAGGGACTTGGGTGCCCTTCCCGGAGAGTATTCAACTTGCCTCTAGAGCGCCCAGGTGCTAACTTCCTTTCCGCAAAGGGGAGCACACAGCCACATATGAATCTTCAGTAGAGATCGAGTTTCCGTTTTGGAGGCATAAGGGTCTTGGCCTGCACTTACCTCAGAGAATGCAACTTGCCTCGAGTGCACGCAGGTCCTAACTTCTTTCCACCACTGGGAACAAACGGCCACGTGTGAATCTTCCCCTTCAGACCGCGTTTACGTTTTGGAAGCATGAGCGTCTTTCTGGGCCCCTAGCTCAGAGTACCCAACAAGCTTCTCGTCCGCCCTTGTTCTAAGTTCTTCCCTGAACTGGGACCCACACCGCCACTTGGGGGACTTAACCCGAAGTGCGATTACACGTTTTGGAGGCCTAAGGGACAGGACCTGCACTTATCTCAGAGTATCGAACGGGCTTCTGGTCTGCCCTTGTTCTACGTTCTTTCCTGAACTGGGAACACACCGCCACTTGGGAGACTTAACATCAAGTGTGATTTTACGTGTTGGAAGCATAAGGGACAGGGCGTGCCCCTAACTCAGAGTCTCCAACGGGCTTCTGGTCGGCCCTTGTTCTACGTTCTCTCCTGAACTGGGGAAAAAAAAAAAAAAAAAACGGCCACATAGGCCTCTTCGCCTTCAGAGCGTTTATACGGTTTGGAAGCATTAGGGACTGGACGAGCACTTAAGTCAGAGTCTCGCCCAGGCTTCTAGTCGGCAATTGTTCTACGTTCTTTCCCAAACTGGGAACAGGGCGCAAGAGGCCTGATCGCCTTAAGAGCGTTGATACCTGGTGGAAGCATAAGGGACTGCACGCTCACTTAACTCATAGCATCCAACTGGCTTCTAGTCTGCCCTTGTTCTAAGTTCTTTCCTGATCTGGCAACACCCACGGCCCGCATAGGCCTCTTCGCCTTAAGAGCGTTTACAGGTTCCGGAAGCATCAGGGACTGGGCGTGCACCTAATTCGGTGCATACGCCTGGTTTCAACCTGCCCTTGTTCCACGTCCTCTCCTGAACTGGGAACACAGTGCGCACAGGCCTCTTCGCCTTCAGAGCGTTTATACATTTTAGAAGCCTAAGGGTCTGGACGGGCACTTAACTCAGAGTTTCCAACGGGCTTCTAGTCTGCCCTTGTTCTAAGCTCTTTCCTGAACTGGGAACACACGGCCCCACAGGCCTGTGTGCCTTAAGAGCGTTTATAGGGTTTGGAGGCCTAAGGGACTGGACGTGCCCCTAACTCGGAGTATCCCACTGGCTTCTAGTCTACCCTTGTTCTAAGTTCCTTCCTGAACTGGGAGCACAACGCCACTTAGGAGACTTAACCTCAAGTGCGAGTATACGTTTTGGAAGCCCAAGGGACAGGACGTGCACTTAACTCAGAGTATCCAAGGGGCTTCTAGCCTGCCCTTGTTCTTCTAAGTTCTTTCCTGGACTGGGAACACACGGCGGAAGAGGCCTCCTAGCATTAAGAGCCTTGATACCTTTTGGGAGCGTACTGGCCTTAGCCTGCATTTTCCTTCGACCTTACACCTTGCTTATCCTCCGCCTTTGTTCTAAGATCTTTCCCGAACGGGGAACACCTTGCCACTAATGAAACTTCACCTAAGGAGCGACGATAACGTTTTGGAAGTCTAGCGGACGTGGTGTGCGCTTCCCTCCGAGGACACAAGGGGTCTTCAGTCCGTCCTCGTTCTAACTTCTTTCCTCCACTGGGAAGACACTGCCAGCATGGGTACTAGTATTCAGCGGGATTTTAGGTTTTGGAAGCAGAAGCGCATGGGCCAGCACTTAACTCAGGGTCTCCTACCTGCCTCGAGACCGCTCTTGTTCTAACACCTTTCCCTTCCTCTGGAAAACACTGCCATTTAGGAGTGTTCCTCTTCAGTGCCTTTGTAGGCTCTGGAAGCATAAGGGCCTTCCCTCGAATTGAACTCCGAGTGTCCATCATGTGTCTAGCCTGCCCTTGTTCTGAGATCTTTCCTCTCCTGGGAACTCCTGCCACTTATGGGAACTAACCTTAAGAGCGATGGTACGTTTGGGACGCAAAAGGGACTTGGGGTGCCCTTCCCGGAGAGTATTCAACTTGCCTCTAGAGCGCCCAGGTGCTAACTTCCTTTCCGCAAAGGGGAGCACACAGCCACATATGAATCTTCAGTAGAGATCGAGTTTCCGTTTTGGAGGCATAAGGGTCTTGGCCTGCACTTACCTCAGAGAATGCAACTTGCCTCGAGTGCACGCAGGTCCTAACTTCTTTCCACCACTGGGAACAAACGGCCACGTGTGAATCTTCCCCTTCAGACCGCGTTTACGTTTTGGAAGCATGAGCGTCTTTCTGGGCCCCTAGCTCAGAGTACCCAACAAGCTTCTCGTCCGCCCTTGTTCTAAGTTCTTCCCTGAACTGGGACCACACCGCCACTTGGGGGACTTAACCCGAAGTGCGATTACACGTTTTGGAGGCCTAAGGGACAGGACCTGCACTTATCTCAGAGTATCGAACGGGCTTCTGGTCTGCCCTTGTTCTACGTTCTTTCCTGAACTGGGAACACACCGCCACTTGGGAGACTTAACATCAAGTGTGATTTTACGTGTTGGAAGCATAAGGGACAGGGCGTGCCCCTAACTCAGAGTCTCCAACGGGCTTCTGGTCGGCCCTTGTTCTACGTTCTCTCCTGAACTGGGGAAAAAAAAAAAAAAAACGGCCACATAGGCCTCTTCGCCTTCAGAGCGTTTATACGGTTTGGAAGCATTAGGGACTGGACGAGCACTTAAGTCAGAGTCTCGCCCAGGCTTCTAGTCGGCAATTGTTCTACGTTCTTTCCCAAACTGGGAACAGGGCGCAAGAGGCCTGATCGCCTTAAGAGCGTTGATACCTGGTGGAAGCATAAGGGACTGCACGCTCACTTAACTCATAGCATCCAACTGGCTTCTAGTCTGCCCTTGTTCTAAGTTCTTTCCTGATCTGGCAACACACGGCCGCATAGGCCTCTTCGCCTTAAGAGCGTTTACAGGTTCCGGAAGCATCAGGGACTGGGCGTGCACCTAATTCGGTGCATACGCCTGGTTTCAACCTGCCCTTGTTCCACGTCCTCTCCTGAACTGGGAACACAGTGCGCACAGGCCTCTTCGCCTTCAGAGCGTTTATACATTTTAGAAGCCTAAGGGTCTGGACGGGCACTTAACTCAGAGTTTCCAACGGGCTTCTAGTCTGCCCTTGTTCTAAGCTCTTTCCTGAACTGGGAACACACGGCCCCACAGGCCTGTGTGCCTTAAGAGCGTTTATAGGGTTTGGAGGCCTAAGGGACTGGACGTGCCCCTAACTCGGAGTATCCCACTGGCTTCTAGTCTACCCTTGTTCTAAGTTCCTTCCTGAACTGGGAGCACAACGCCACTTAGGAGACTTAACCTCAAGTGCGAGTATACGTTTTGGAAGCCCAAGGGACAGGACGTGCACTTAACTCAGAGTATCCAAGGGGCTTCTAGCCTGCCCTTGTTCTTCTAAGTTCTTTCCTGGACTGGGAACACACGGCGGAAGAGGCCTCCTAGCATTAAGAGCCTTGATACCTTTTGGGAGCGTACTGGCCTTAGCCTGCATTTTCCTTCGACCTTACACCTTGCTTATCCTCCGCCTTTGTTCTAAGATCTTTCCCGAACGGGGAACACCTTGCCACTAATGAAACTTCACCTAAGGAGCGACGATAACGTTTTGGAAGTCTAGCGGACGTGGTGTGCGCTTCCCTCCGAGGACACAAGGGGTCTTCAGTCCGTCCTCGTTCTAACTTCTTTCCTCCACTGGGAAGACACTGCCAGCATGGGTACTAGTATTCAGCGGGATTTTAGGTTTTGGAAGCAGAAGCGCATGGGCCAGCACTTAACTCAGGGTCTCCTACCTGCCTCGAGACCGCTCTTGTTCTAACACCTTTCCCTTCCTCTGGGAAAACACTGCCATTTAGGAGTGTTCCTCTTCAGTGCCTTTGTAGGCTCTGGAAGCATAAGGGCCTTCCCTCGAATTGAACTCCGAGTGTCCATCATGTGTCTAGCCTGCCCTTGTTCTGAGATCTTTCCTCTCCTGGGAACTCCCTGCCACTTATGGGAACTAACCTTAAGAGCGATGGTACGTTTGGGACGCAAAAGGGACTTGGGGTGCCCTTCCCGGAGAGTATTCAACTTGCCTCTAGAGCGCCCAGGTGCTAACTTCCTTTCCGCAAAGGGGAGCACACAGCCACATATGAATCTTCAGTAGAGATCGAGTTTCCGTTTTGGAGGCATAAGGGTCTTGGCCTGCACTTACCTCAGAGAATGCAACTTGCCTCGAGTGCACGCAGGTCCTAACTTCTTTCCACCACTGGGAACAAACGGCCACGTGTGAATCTTCCCCTTCAGACCGCGTTTACGTTTTGGAAGCATGAGCGTCTTTCTGGGCCCCTAGCTCAGAGTACCCAACAAGCTTCTCGTCCGCCCTTGTTCTAAGTTCTTCCCTGAACTGGGACCACACCGCCACTTGGGGGACTTAACCCGAAGTGCGATTACACGTTTTGGAGGCCTAAGGGACAGGACCTGCACTTATCTCAGAGTATCGAACGGGCTTCTGGTCTGCCCTTGTTCTACGTTCTTTCCTGAACTGGGAACACACCGCCACTTGGGAGACTTAACATCAAGTGTGATTTTACGTGTTGGAAGCATAAGGGACAGGGCGTGCCCCTAACTCAGAGTCTCCAACGGGCTTCTGGTCGGCCCTTGTTCTACGTTCTCTCCTGAACTGGGGAAAAAAAAAAAAAAAAAACGGCCACATAGGCCTCTTCGCCTTCAGAGCGTTTATACGGTTTGGAAGCATTAGGGACTGGACGAGCACTTAAGTCAGAGTCTCGCCCAGGCTTCTAGTCGGCAATTGTTCTACGTTCTTTCCCAAACTGGGAACAGGGCGCAAGAGGCCTGATCGCCTTAAGAGCGTTGATACCTGGTGGAAGCATAAGGGACTGCACGCTCACTTAACTCATAGCATCCAACTGGCTTCTAGTCTGCCCTTGTTCTAAGTTCTTTCCTGATCTGGCAACACACGGCCGCATAGGCCTCTTCGCCTTAAGAGCGTTTACAGGTTCCGGAAGCATCAGGGACTGGGCGTGCACCTAATTCGGTGCATACGCCTGGTTTCAACCTGCCCTTGTTCCACGTCCTCTCCTGAACTGGGAACACAGTGCGCACAGGCCTCTTCGCCTTCAGAGCGTTTATACATTTTAGAAGCCTAAGGGTCTGGACGGGCACTTAACTCAGAGTTTCCAACGGGCTTCTAGTCTGCCCTTGTTCTAAGCTCTTTCCTGAACTGGGAACACACGGCCCCACAGGCCTGTGTGCCTTAAGAGCGTTTATAGGGTTTGGAGGCCTAAGGGACTGGACGTGCCCCTAACTCGGAGTATCCCACTGGCTTCTAGTCTACCCTTGTTCTAAGTTCCTTCCTGAACTGGGAGCACAACGCCACTTAGGAGACTTAACCTCAAGTGCGAGTATACGTTTTGGAAGCCCAAGGGACAGGACGTGCACTTAACTCAGAGTATCCAAGGGGCTTCTAGCCTGCCCTTGTTCTTCTAAGTTCTTTCCTGGACTGGGAACACACGGCGGAAGAGGCCTCCTAGCATTAAGAGCCTTGATACCTTTTGGGAGCGTACTGGCCTTAGCCTGCATTTTCCTTCGACCTTACACCTTGCTTATCCTCCGCCTTTGTTCTAAGATCTTTCCCGAACGGGGAACACCTTGCCACTAATGAAACTTCACCTAAGGAGCGACGATAACGTTTTGGAAGTCTAGCGGACGTGGTGTGCGCTTCCCTCCGAGGACACAAGGGGTCTTCAGTCCGTCCTCGTTCTAACTTCTTTCCTCCACTGGGAAGACACTGCCAGCATGGGTACTAGTATTCAGCGGGATTTTAGGTTTTGGAAGCAGAAGCGCATGGGCCAGCACTTAACTCAGGGTCTCCTACCTGCCTCGAGACCGCTCTTGTTCTAACACCTTTCCCTTCCTCTGGGAAAACACTGCCATTTAGGAGTGTTCCTCTTCAGTGCCTTTGTAGGCTCTGGAAGCATAAGGGCCTTCCCTCGAATTGAACTCCGAGTGTCCATCATGTGTCTAGCCTGCCCTTGTTCTGAGATCTTTCCTCTCCTGGGAACTCCCTGCCACTTATGGGAACTAACCTTAAGAGCGATGGTACGTTTGGGACGCAAAAGGGACTTGGGGTGCCCTTCCCGGAGAGTATTCAACTTGCCTCTAGAGCGCCCAGGTGCTAACTTCCTTTCCGCAAAGGGGAGCACACAGCCACATATGAATCTTCAGTAGAGATCGAGTTTCCGTTTTGGAGGCATAAGGGTCTTGGCCTGCACTTACCTCAGAGAATGCAACTTGCCTCGAGTGCACGCAGGTCCTAACTTCTTTCCACCACTGGGAACAAACGGCCACGTGTGAATCTTCCCCTTCAGACCGCGTTTACGTTTTGGAAGCATGAGCGTCTTTCTGGGCCCCTAGCTCAGAGTACCCAACAAGCTTCTCGTCCGCCCTTGTTCTAAGTTCTTCCCTGAACTGGGACCACACCGCCACTTGGGGGACTTAACCCGAAGTGCGATTACACGTTTTGGAGGCCTAAGGGACAGGACCTGCACTTATCTCAGAGTATCGAACGGGCTTCTGGTCTGCCCTTGTTCTACGTTCTTTCCTGAACTGGGAACACACCGCCACTTGGGAGACTTAACATCAAGTGTGATTTTACGTGTTGGAAGCATAAGGGACAGGGCGTGCCCCTAACTCAGAGTCTCCAACGGGCTTCTGGTCGGCCCTTGTTCTACGTTCTCTCCTGAACTGGGGAAAAAAAAAAAAAAAAACGGCCACATAGGCCTCTTCGCCTTCAGAGCGTTTATACGGTTTGGAAGCATTAGGGACTGGACGAGCACTTAAGTCAGAGTCTCGCCCAGGCTTCTAGTCGGCAATTGTTCTACGTTCTTTCCCAAACTGGGAACAGGGCGCAAGAGGCCTGATCGCCTTAAGAGCGTTGATACCTGGTGGAAGCATAAGGGACTGCACGCTCACTTAACTCATAGCATCCAACTGGCTTCTAGTCTGCCCTTGTTCTAAGTTCTTTCCTGATCTGGCAACACACGGCCGCATAGGCCTCTTCGCCTTAAGAGCGTTTACAGGTTCCGGAAGCATCAGGGACTGGGCGTGCACCTAATTCGGTGCATACGCCTGGTTTCAACCTGCCCTTGTTCCACGTCCTCTCCTGAACTGGGAACACAGTGCGCACAGGCCTCTTCGCCTTCAGAGCGTTTATACATTTTAGAAGCCTAAGGGTCTGGACGGGCACTTAACTCAGAGTTTCCAACGGGCTTCTAGTCTGCCCTTGTTCTAAGCTCTTTCCTGAACTGGGAACACACGGCCCCACAGGCCTGTGTGCCTTAAGAGCGTTTATAGGGTTTGGAGGCCTAAGGGACTGGACGTGCCCCTAACTCGGAGTATCCCACTGGCTTCTAGTCTACCCTTGTTCTAAGTTCCTTCCTGAACTGGGAGCACAACGCCACTTAGGAGACTTAACCTCAAGTGCGAGTATACGTTTTGGAAGCCCAAGGGACAGGACGTGCACTTAACTCAGAGTATCCAAGGGGCTTCTAGCCTGCCCTTGTTCTTCTAAGTTCTTTCCTGGACTGGGAACACACGGCGGAAGAGGCCTCCTAGCATTAAGAGCCTTGATACCTTTTGGGAGCGTACTGGCCTTAGCCTGCATTTTCCTTCGACCTTACACCTTGCTTATCCTCCGCCTTTGTTCTAAGATCTTTCCCGAACGGGGAACACCTTGCCACTAATGAAACTTCACCTAAGGAGCGACGATAACGTTTTGGAAGTCTAGCGGACGTGGTGTGCGCTTCCCTCCGAGGACACAAGGGGTCTTCAGTCCGTCCTCGTTCTAACTTCTTTCCTCCACTGGGAAGACACTGCCAGCATGGGTACTAGTATTCAGCGGGATTTTAGGTTTTGGAAGCAGAAGCGCATGGGCCAGCACTTAACTCAGGGTCTCCTACCTGCCTCGAGACCGCTCTTGTTCTAACACCTTTCCCTTCCTCTGGGAAAACACTGCCATTTAGGAGTGTTCCTCTTCAGTGCCTTTGTAGGCTCTGGAAGCATAAGGGCCTTCCCTCGAATTGAACTCCGAGTGTCCATCATGTGTCTAGCCTGCCCTTGTTCTGAGATCTTTCCTCTCCTGGGAACTCCCTGCCACTTATGGGAACTAACCTTAAGAGCGATGGTACGTTTGGGACGCAAAAGGGACTTGGGGTGCCCTTCCCGGAGAGTATTCAACTTGCCTCTAGAGCGCCCAGGTGCTAACTTCCTTTCCGCAAAGGGGAGCACACAGCCACATATGAATCTTCAGTAGAGATCGAGTTTCCGTTTTGGAGGCATAAGGGTCTTGGCCTGCACTTACCTCAGAGAATGCAACTTGCCTCGAGTGCACGCAGGTCCTAACTTCTTTCCACCACTGGGAACAAACGGCCACGTGTGAATCTTCCCCTTCAGACCGCGTTTACGTTTTGGAAGCATGAGCGTCTTTCTGGGCCCCTAGCTCAGAGTACCCAACAAGCTTCTCGTCCGCCCTTGTTCTAAGTTCTTCCCTGAACTGGGACCACACCGCCACTTGGGGGACTTAACCCGAAGTGCGATTACACGTTTTGGAGGCCTAAGGGACAGGACCTGCACTTATCTCAGAGTATCGAACGGGCTTCTGGTCTGCCCTTGTTCTACGTTCTTTCCTGAACTGGGAACACACCGCCACTTGGGAGACTTAACATCAAGTGTGATTTTACGTGTTGGAAGCATAAGGGACAGGGCGTGCCCCTAACTCAGAGTCTCCAACGGGCTTCTGGTCGGCCCTTGTTCTACGTTCTCTCCTGAACTGGGGAAAAAAAAAAAAAAAAACGGCCACATAGGCCTCTTCGCCTTCAGAGCGTTTATACGGTTTGGAAGCATTAGGGACTGGACGAGCACTTAAGTCAGAGTCTCGCCCAGGCTTCTAGTCGGCAATTGTTCTACGTTCTTTCCCAAACTGGGAACAGGGCGCAAGAGGCCTGATCGCCTTAAGAGCGTTGATACCTGGTGGAAGCATAAGGGACTGCACGCTCACTTAACTCATAGCATCCAACTGGCTTCTAGTCTGCCCTTGTTCTAAGTTCTTTCCTGATCTGGCAACACACGGCCGCATAGGCCTCTTCGCCTTAAGAGCGTTTACAGGTTCCGGAAGCATCAGGGACTGGGCGTGCACCTAATTCGGTGCATACGCCTGGTTTCAACCTGCCCTTGTTCCACGTCCTCTCCTGAACTGGGAACACAGTGCGCACAGGCCTCTTCGCCTTCAGAGCGTTTATACATTTTAGAAGCCTAAGGGTCTGGACGGGCACTTAACTCAGAGTTTCCAACGGGCTTCTAGTCTGCCCTTGTTCTAAGCTCTTTCCTGAACTGGGAACACACGGCCCCACAGGCCTGTGTGCCTTAAGAGCGTTTATAGGGTTTGGAGGCCTAAGGGACTGGACGTGCCCCTAACTCGGAGTATCCCACTGGCTTCTAGTCTACCCTTGTTCTAAGTTCCTTCCTGAACTGGGAGCACAACGCCACTTAGGAGACTTAACCTCAAGTGCGAGTATACGTTTTGGAAGCCCAAGGGACAGGACGTGCACTTAACTCAGAGTATCCAAGGGGCTTCTAGCCTGCCCTTGTTCTTCTAAGTTCTTTCCTGGACTGGGAACACACGGCGGAAGAGGCCTCCTAGCATTAAGAGCCTTGATACCTTTTGGGAGCGTACTGGCCTTAGCCTGCATTTTCCTTCGACCTTACACCTTGCTTATCCTCCGCCTTTGTTCTAAGATCTTTCCCGAACGGGGAACACCTTGCCACTAATGAAACTTCACCTAAGGAGCGACGATAACGTTTTGGAAGTCTAGCGGACGTGGTGTGCGCTTCCCTCCGAGGACACAAGGGGTCTTCAGTCCGTCCTCGTTCTAACTTCTTTCCTCCACTGGGAAGACACTGCCAGCATGGGTACTAGTATTCAGCGGGATTTTAGGTTTTGGAAGCAGAAGCGCATGGGCCAGCACTTAACTCAGGGTCTCCTACCTGCCTCGAGACCGCTCTTGTTCTAACACCTTTCCCTTCCTCTGGGAAAACACTGCCATTTAGGAGTGTTCCTCTTCAGTGCCTTTGTAGGCTCTGGAAGCATAAGGGCCTTCCCTCGAATTGAACTCCGAGTGTCCATCATGTGTCTAGCCTGCCCTTGTTCTGAGATCTTTCCTCTCCTGGGAACTCCCTGCCACTTATGGGAACTAACCTTAAGAGCGATGGTACGTTTGGGACGCAAAAGGGACTTGGGGTGCCCTTCCCGGAGAGTATTCAACTTGCCTCTAGAGCGCCCAGGTGCTAACTTCCTTTCCGCAAAGGGGAGCACACAGCCACATATGAATCTTCAGTAGAGATCGAGTTTCCGTTTTGGAGGCATAAGGGTCTTGGCCTGCACTTACCTCAGAGAATGCAACTTGCCTCGAGTGCACGCAGGTCCTAACTTCTTTCCACCACTGGGAACAAACGGCCACGTGTGAATCTTCCCCTTCAGACCGCGTTTACGTTTTGGAAGCATGAGCGTCTTTCTGGGCCCCTAGCTCAGAGTACCCAACAAGCTTCTCGTCCGCCCTTGTTCTAAGTTCTTCCCTGAACTGGGACCACACCGCCACTTGGGGGACTTAACCCGAAGTGCGATTACACGTTTTGGAGGCCTAAGGGACAGGACCTGCACTTATCTCAGAGTATCGAACGGGCTTCTGGTCTGCCCTTGTTCTACGTTCTTTCCTGAACTGGGAACACACCGCCACTTGGGAGACTTAACATCAAGTGTGATTTTACGTGTTGGAAGCATAAGGGACAGGGCGTGCCCCTAACTCAGAGTCTCCAACGGGCTTCTGGTCGGCCCTTGTTCTACGTTCTCTCCTGAACTGGGGAAAAAAAAAAAAAAAAAACGGCCACATAGGCCTCTTCGCCTTCAGAGCGTTTATACGGTTTGGAAGCATTAGGGACTGGACGAGCACTTAAGTCAGAGTCTCGCCCAGGCTTCTAGTCGGCAATTGTTCTACGTTCTTTCCCAAACTGGGAACAGGGCGCAAGAGGCCTGATCGCCTTAAGAGCGTTGATACCTGGTGGAAGCATAAGGGACTGCACGCTCACTTAACTCATAGCATCCAACTGGCTTCTAGTCTGCCCTTGTTCTAAGTTCTTTCCTGATCTGGCAACACACGGCCGCATAGGCCTCTTCGCCTTAAGAGCGTTTACAGGTTCCGGAAGCATCAGGGACTGGGCGTGCACCTAATTCGGTGCATACGCCTGGTTTCAACCTGCCCTTGTTCCACGTCCTCTCCTGAACTGGGAACACAGTGCGCACAGGCCTCTTCGCCTTCAGAGCGTTTATACATTTTAGAAGCCTAAGGGTCTGGACGGGCACTTAACTCAGAGTTTCCAACGGGCTTCTAGTCTGCCCTTGTTCTAAGCTCTTTCCTGAACTGGGAACACACGGCCCCACAGGCCTGTGTGCCTTAAGAGCGTTTATAGGGTTTGGAGGCCTAAGGGACTGGACGTGCCCCTAACTCGGAGTATCCCACTGGCTTCTAGTCTACCCTTGTTCTAAGTTCCTTCCTGAACTGGGAGCACAACGCCACTTAGGAGACTTAACCTCAAGTGCGAGTATACGTTTTGGAAGCCCAAGGGACAGGACGTGCACTTAACTCAGAGTATCCAAGGGGCTTCTAGCCTGCCCTTGTTCTTCTAAGTTCTTTCCTGGACTGGGAACACACGGCGGAAGAGGCCTCCTAGCATTAAGAGCCTTGATACCTTTTGGGAGCGTACTGGCCTTAGCCTGCATTTTCCTTCGACCTTACACCTTGCTTATCCTCCGCCTTTGTTCTAAGATCTTTCCCGAACGGGGAACACCTTGCCACTAATGAAACTTCACCTAAGGAGCGACGATAACGTTTTGGAAGTCTAGCGGACGTGGTGTGCGCTTCCCTCCGAGGACACAAGGGGTCTTCAGTCCGTCCTCGTTCTAACTTCTTTCCTCCACTGGGAAGACACTGCCAGCATGGGTACTAGTATTCAGCGGGATTTTAGGTTTTGGAAGCAGAAGCGCATGGGCCAGCACTTAACTCAGGGTCTCCTACCTGCCTCGAGACCGCTCTTGTTCTAACACCTTTCCCTTCCTCTGGGAAAACACTGCCATTTAGGAGTGTTCCTCTTCAGTGCCTTTGTAGGCTCTGGAAGCATAAGGGCCTTCCCTCGAATTGAACTCCGAGTGTCCATCATGTGTCTAGCCTGCCCTTGTTCTGAGATCTTTCCTCTCCTGGGAACTCCCTGCCACTTATGGGAACTAACCTTAAGAGCGATGGTACGTTTGGGACGCAAAAGGGACTTGGGGTGCCCTTCCCGGAGAGTATTCAACTTGCCTCTAGAGCGCCCAGGTGCTAACTTCCTTTCCGCAAAGGGGAGCACACAGCCACATATGAATCTTCAGTAGAGATCGAGTTTCCGTTTTGGAGGCATAAGGGTCTTGGCCTGCACTTACCTCAGAGAATGCAACTTGCCTCGAGTGCACGCAGGTCCTAACTTCTTTCCACCACTGGGAACAAACGGCCACGTGTGAATCTTCCCCTTCAGACCGCGTTTACGTTTTGGAAGCATGAGCGTCTTTCTGGGCCCCTAGCTCAGAGTACCCAACAAGCTTCTCGTCCGCCCTTGTTCTAAGTTCTTCCCTGAACTGGGACCACACCGCCACTTGGGGGACTTAACCCGAAGTGCGATTACACGTTTTGGAGGCCTAAGGGACAGGACCTGCACTTATCTCAGAGTATCGAACGGGCTTCTGGTCTGCCCTTGTTCTACGTTCTTTCCTGAACTGGGAACACACCGCCACTTGGGAGACTTAACATCAAGTGTGATTTTACGTGTTGGAAGCATAAGGGACAGGGCGTGCCCCTAACTCAGAGTCTCCAACGGGCTTCTGGTCGGCCCTTGTTCTACGTTCTCTCCTGAACTGGGGAAAAAAAAAAAAAAAAACGGCCACATAGGCCTCTTCGCCTTCAGAGCGTTTATACGGTTTGGAAGCATTAGGGACTGGACGAGCACTTAAGTCAGAGTCTCGCCCAGGCTTCTAGTCGGCAATTGTTCTACGTTCTTTCCCAAACTGGGAACAGGGCGCAAGAGGCCTGATCGCCTTAAGAGCGTTGATACCTGGTGGAAGCATAAGGGACTGCACGCTCACTTAACTCATAGCATCCAACTGGCTTCTAGTCTGCCCTTGTTCTAAGTTCTTTCCTGATCTGGCAACACACGGCCGCATAGGCCTCTTCGCCTTAAGAGCGTTTACAGGTTCCGGAAGCATCAGGGACTGGGCGTGCACCTAATTCGGTGCATACGCCTGGTTTCAACCTGCCCTTGTTCCACGTCCTCTCCTGAACTGGGAACACAGTGCGCACAGGCCTCTTCGCCTTCAGAGCGTTTATACATTTTAGAAGCCTAAGGGTCTGGACGGGCACTTAACTCAGAGTTTCCAACGGGCTTCTAGTCTGCCCTTGTTCTAAGCTCTTTCCTGAACTGGGAACACACGGCCCCACAGGCCTGTGTGCCTTAAGAGCGTTTATAGGGTTTGGAGGCCTAAGGGACTGGACGTGCCCCTAACTCGGAGTATCCCACTGGCTTCTAGTCTACCCTTGTTCTAAGTTCCTTCCTGAACTGGGAGCACAACGCCACTTAGGAGACTTAACCTCAAGTGCGAGTATACGTTTTGGAAGCCCAAGGGACAGGACGTGCACTTAACTCAGAGTATCCAAGGGGCTTCTAGCCTGCCCTTGTTCTTCTAAGTTCTTTCCTGGACTGGGAACACACGGCGGAAGAGGCCTCCTAGCATTAAGAGCCTTGATACCTTTTGGGAGCGTACTGGCCTTAGCCTGCATTTTCCTTCGACCTTACACCTTGCTTATCCTCCGCCTTTGTTCTAAGATCTTTCCCGAACGGGGAACACCTTGCCACTAATGAAACTTCACCTAAGGAGCGACGATAACGTTTTGGAAGTCTAGCGGACGTGGTGTGCGCTTCCCTCCGAGGACACAAGGGGTCTTCAGTCCGTCCTCGTTCTAACTTCTTTCCTCCACTGGGAAGACACTGCCAGCATGGGTACTAGTATTCAGCGGGATTTTAGGTTTTGGAAGCAGAAGCGCATGGGCCAGCACTTAACTCAGGGTCTCCTACCTGCCTCGAGACCGCTCTTGTTCTAACACCTTTCCCTTCCTCTGGGAAAACACTGCCATTTAGGAGTGTTCCTCTTCAGTGCCTTTGTAGGCTCTGGAAGCATAAGGGCCTTCCCTCGAATTGAACTCCGAGTGTCCATCATGTGTCTAGCCTGCCCTTGTTCTGAGATCTTTCCTCTCCTGGGAACTCCCTGCCACTTATGGGAACTAACCTTAAGAGCGATGGTACGTTTGGGACGCAAAAGGGACTTGGGGTGCCCTTCCCGGAGAGTATTCAACTTGCCTCTAGAGCGCCCAGGTGCTAACTTCCTTTCCGCAAAGGGGAGCACACAGCCACATATGAATCTTCAGTAGAGATCGAGTTTCCGTTTTGGAGGCATAAGGGTCTTGGCCTGCACTTACCTCAGAGAATGCAACTTGCCTCGAGTGCACGCAGGTCCTAACTTCTTTCCACCACTGGGAACAAACGGCCACGTGTGAATCTTCCCCTTCAGACCGCGTTTACGTTTTGGAAGCATGAGCGTCTTTCTGGGCCCCTAGCTCAGAGTACCCAACAAGCTTCTCGTCCGCCCTTGTTCTAAGTTCTTCCCTGAACTGGGACCACACCGCCACTTGGGGGACTTAACCCGAAGTGCGATTACACGTTTTGGAGGCCTAAGGGACAGGACCTGCACTTATCTCAGAGTATCGAACGGGCTTCTGGTCTGCCCTTGTTCTACGTTCTTTCCTGAACTGGGAACACACCGCCACTTGGGAGACTTAACATCAAGTGTGATTTTACGTGTTGGAAGCATAAGGGACAGGGCGTGCCCCTAACTCAGAGTCTCCAACGGGCTTCTGGTCGGCCCTTGTTCTACGTTCTCTCCTGAACTGGGGAAAAAAAAAAAAAAAAAAACGGCCACATAGGCCTCTTCGCCTTCAGAGCGTTTATACGGTTTGGAAGCATTAGGGACTGGACGAGCACTTAAGTCAGAGTCTCGCCCAGGCTTCTAGTCGGCAATTGTTCTACGTTCTTTCCCAAACTGGGAACAGGGCGCAAGAGGCCTGATCGCCTTAAGAGCGTTGATACCTGGTGGAAGCATAAGGGACTGCACGCTCACTTAACTCATAGCATCCAACTGGCTTCTGGTCTGCCCTTGTTCTAAGTTCTTTCCTGATCTGGCAACACACGGCCGCATAGGCCTCTTCGCCTTAAGAGCGTTTACAGGTTCCGGAAGCATAAGGGACTGGGCGTGCACCTAATTCGGTGCATACGCCTGGTTTCAACCTGCCCTTGTTCCACGTCCTCTCCTGAACTGGGAACACAGTGCGCACAGGCCTCTTCGCCTTCAGAGCGTTTATACATTTTAGAAGCCTAAGGGTCTGGACGGGCACTTAACTCAGAGTTTCCAACGGGCTTCTAGCCTGCCCTTGTTCTTCTAAGTTCTTTCCTGGACTGGGAACACACGGCGGAAGAGGCCTCCTAGCATTAAGAGCCTTGATACCTTTTGGGAGCGTACTGGCCTTAGCCTGCATTTTCCTTCGACCTTACACCTTGCTTATCCTCCGCCTTTGTTCTAAGATCTTTCCCGAACGGGGAACACCTTGCCACTAATGAAACTTCACCTAAGGAGCGACGATAACGTTTTGGAAGTCTAGCGGACGTGGTGTGCGCTTCCCTCCGAGGACACAAGGGGTCTTCAGTCCGTCCTCGTTCTAACTTCTTTCCTCCACTGGGAAGACACTGCCAGCATGGGTACTAGTATTCAGCGGGATTTTAGGTTTTGGAAGCAGAAGCGCATGGGCCAGCACTTAACTCAGGGTCTCCTACCTGCCTCGAGACCGCTCTTGTTCTAACACCTTTCCCTTCCTCTGGGAAAACACTGCCATTTAGGAGTGTTCCTCTTCAGTGCCTTTGTAGGCTCTGGAAGCATAAGGGCCTTCCCTCGAATTGAACTCCGAGTGTCCATCATGTGTCTAGCCTGCCCTTGTTCTGAGATCTTTCCTCTCCTGGGAACTCCCTGCCACTTATGGGAACTAACCTTAAGAGCGATGGTACGTTTGGGACGCAAAAGGGACTTGGGGTGCCCTTCCCGGAGAGTATTCAACTTGCCTCTAGAGCGCCCAGGTGCTAACTTCCTTTCCGCAAAGGGGAGCACACAGCCACATATGAATCTTCAGTAGAGATCGAGTTTCCGTTTTGGAGGCATAAGGGTCTTGGCCTGCACTTACCTCAGAGAATGCAACTTGCCTCGAGTGCACGCAGGTCCTAACTTCTTTCCACCACTGGGAACAAACGGCCACGTGTGAATCTTCCCCTTCAGACCGCGTTTACGTTTTGGAAGCATGAGCGTCTTTCTGGGCCCCTAGCTCAGAGTACCCAACAAGCTTCTCGTCCGCCCTTGTTCTAAGTTCTTCCCTGAACTGGGACCACACCGCCACTTGGGGGACTTAACCCGAAGTGCGATTACACGTTTTGGAGGCCTAAGGGACAGGACCTGCACTTATCTCAGAGTATCGAACGGGCTTCTGGTCTGCCCTTGTTCTACGTTCTTTCCTGAACTGGGAACACACCGCCACTTGGGAGACTTAACATCAAGTGTGATTTTACGTGTTGGAAGCATAAGGGACAGGGCGTGCCCCTAACTCAGAGTCTCCAACGGGCTTCTGGTCGGCCCTTGTTCTACGTTCTCTCCTGAACTGGGGAAAAAAAAAAAAAAAAAACGGCCACATAGGCCTCTTCGCCTTCAGAGCGTTTATACGGTTTGGAAGCATTAGGGACTGGACGAGCACTTAAGTCAGAGTCTCGCCCAGGCTTCTAGTCGGCAATTGTTCTACGTTCTTTCCCAAACTGGGAACAGGGCGCAAGAGGCCTGATCGCCTTAAGAGCGTTGATACCTGGTGGAAGCATAAGGGACTGCACGCTCACTTAACTCATAGCATCCAACTGGCTTCTAGTCTGCCCTTGTTCTAAGTTCTTTCCTGATCTGGCAACACACGGCCGCATAGGCCTCTTCGCCTTAAGAGCGTTTACAGGTTCCGGAAGCATCAGGGACTGGGCGTGCACCTAATTCGGTGCATACGCCTGGTTTCAACCTGCCCTTGTTCCACGTCCTCTCCTGAACTGGGAACACAGTGCGCACAGGCCTCTTCGCCTTCAGAGCGTTTATACATTTTAGAAGCCTAAGGGTCTGGACGGGCACTTAACTCAGAGTTTCCAACGGGCTTCTAGTCTGCCCTTGTTCTAAGCTCTTTCCTGAACTGGGAACACACGGCCCCACAGGCCTGTGTGCCTTAAGAGCGTTTATAGGGTTTGGAGGCCTAAGGGACTGGACGTGCCCCTAACTCGGAGTATCCCACTGGCTTCTAGTCTACCCTTGTTCTAAGTTCCTTCCTGAACTGGGAGCACAACGCCACTTAGGAGACTTAACCTCAAGTGCGATTATACGTTTTGGAAGCCCAAGGGACAGGACGTGCACTTAACTCAGAGTATCCAAGGGGCTTCTAGCCTGCCCTTGTTCTTCTAAGTTCTTTCCTGGACTGGGAACACACGGCGGAAGAGGCCTCCTAGCATTAAGAGCCTTGATACCTTTTGGGAGCGTACTGGCCTTAGCCTGCATTTTCCTTCGACCTTACACCTTGCTTATCCTCCGCCTTTGTTCTAAGATCTTTCCCGAACGGGGAACACCTTGCCACTAATGAAACTTCACCTAAGGAGCGACGATAACGTTTTGGAAGTCTAGCGGACGTGGTGTGCGCTTCCCTCCGAGGACACAAGGGGTCTTCAGTCCGTCCTCGTTCTAACTTCTTTCCTCCACTGGGAAGACACTGCCAGCATGGGTACTAGTATTCAGCGGGATTTTAGGTTTTGGAAGCAGAAGCGCATGGGCCAGCACTTAACTCAGGGTCTCCTACCTGCCTCGAGACCGCTCTTGTTCTAACACCTTTCCCTTCCTCTGGGAAAACACTGCCATTTAGGAGTGTTCCTCTTCAGTGCCTTTGTAGGCTCTGGAAGCATAAGGGCCTTCCCTCGAATTGAACTCCGAGTGTCCATCATGTGTCTAGCCTGCCCTTGTTCTGAGATCTTTCCTCTCCTGGGAACTCCCTGCCACTTATGGGAACTAACCTTAAGAGCGATGGTACGTTTGGGACGCAAAAGGGACTTGGGGTGCCCTTCCCGGAGAGTATTCAACTTGCCTCTAGAGCGCCCAGGTGCTAACTTCCTTTCCGCAAAGGGGAGCACACAGCCACATATGAATCTTCAGTAGAGATCGAGTTTCCGTTTTGGAGGCATAAGGGTCTTGGCCTGCACTTACCTCAGAGAATGCAACTTGCCTCGAGTGCACGCAGGTCCTAACTTCTTTCCACCACTGGGAACAAACGGCCACGTGTGAATCTTCCCCTTCAGACCGCGTTTACGTTTTGGAAGCATGAGCGTCTTTCTGGGCCCCTAGCTCAGAGTACCCAACAAGCTTCTCGTCCGCCCTTGTTCTAAGTTCTTCCCTGAACTGGGACCACACCGCCACTTGGGGGACTTAACCCGAAGTGCGATTACACGTTTTGGAGGCCTAAGGGACAGGACCTGCACTTATCTCAGAGTATCGAACGGGCTTCTGGTCTGCCCTTGTTCTACGTTCTTTCCTGAACTGGGAACACACCGCCACTTGGGAGACTTAACATCAAGTGTGATTTTACGTGTTGGAAGCATAAGGGACAGGGCGTGCCCCTAACTCAGAGTCTCCAACGGGCTTCTGGTCGGCCCTTGTTCTACGTTCTCTCCTGAACTGGGGAAAAAAAAAAAAAAACGGCCACATAGGCCTCTTCGCCTTCAGAGCGTTTATACGGTTTGGAAGCATTAGGGACTGGACGAGCACTTAAGTCAGAGTCTCGCCCAGGCTTCTAGTCGGCAATTGTTCTACGTTCTTTCCCAAACTGGGAACAGGGCGCAAGAGGCCTGATCGCCTTAAGAGCGTTGATACCTGGTGGAAGCATAAGGGACTGCACGCTCACTTAACTCATAGCATCCAACTGGCTTCTGGTCTGCCCTTGTTCTAAGTTCTTTCCTGATCTGGCAACACACGGCCGCATAGGCCTCTTCGCCTTAAGAGCGTTTACAGGTTCCGGAAGCATAAGGGACTGGGCGTGCACCTAATTCGGTGCATACGCCTGGTTTCAACCTGCCCTTGTTCCACGTCCTCTCCTGAACTGGGAACACAGTGCGCACAGGCCTCTTCGCCTTCAGAGCGTTTATACATTTTAGAAGCCTAAGGGTCTGGACGGGCACTTAACTCAGAGTTTCCAACGGGCTTCTAGCCTGCCCTTGTTCTTCTAAGTTCTTTCCTGGACTGGGAACACACGGCGGAAGAGGCCTCCTAGCATTAAGAGCCTTGATACCTTTTGGGAGCGTACTGGCCTTAGCCTGCATTTTCCTTCGACCTTACACCTTGCTTATCCTCCGCCTTTGTTCTAAGATCTTTCCCGAACGGGGAACACCTTGCCACTAATGAAACTTCACCTAAGGAGCGACGATAACGTTTTGGAAGTCTAGCGGACGTGGTGTGCGCTTCCCTCCGAGGACACAAGGGGTCTTCAGTCCGTCCTCGTTCTAACTTCTTTCCTCCACTGGGAAGACACTGCCAGCATGGGTACTAGTATTCAGCGGGATTTTAGGTTTTGGAAGCAGAAGCGCATGGGCCAGCACTTAACTCAGGGTCTCCTACCTGCCTCGAGACCGCTCTTGTTCTAACACCTTTCCCTTCCTCTGGGAAAACACTGCCATTTAGGAGTGTTCCTCTTCAGTGCCTTTGTAGGCTCTGGAAGCATAAGGGCCTTCCCTCGAATTGAACTCCGAGTGTCCATCATGTGTCTAGCCTGCCCTTGTTCTGAGATCTTTCCTCTCCTGGGAACTCCCTGCCACTTATGGGAACTAACCTTAAGAGCGATGGTACGTTTGGGACGCAAAAGGGACTTGGGGTGCCCTTCCCGGAGAGTATTCAACTTGCCTCTAGAGCGCCCAGGTGCTAACTTCCTTTCCGCAAAGGGGAGCACACAGCCACATATGAATCTTCAGTAGAGATCGAGTTTCCGTTTTGGAGGCATAAGGGTCTTGGCCTGCACTTACCTCAGAGAATGCAACTTGCCTCGAGTGCACGCAGGTCCTAACTTCTTTCCACCACTGGGAACAAACGGCCACGTGTGAATCTTCCCCTTCAGACCGCGTTTACGTTTTGGAAGCATGAGCGTCTTTCTGGGCCCCTAGCTCAGAGTACCCAACAAGCTTCTCGTCCGCCCTTGTTCTAAGTTCTTCCCTGAACTGGGACCATACCGCCACTTGGGGGACTTAACCCGAAGTGCGATTACACGTTTTGGAGGCCTAAGGGACAGGACCTGCACTTATCTCAGAGTATCGAACGGGCTTCTGGTCTGCCCTTGTTCTACGTTCTTTCCTGAACTGGGAACACACCGCCACTTGGGAGACTTAACATCAAGTGTGATTTTACGTGTTGGAAGCATAAGGGACAGGGCGTGCCCCTAACTCAGAGTCTCCAACGGGCTTCTGGTCGGCCCTTGTTCTACGTTCTCTCCTGAACTGGGGAAAAAAAAAAAAAAAACGGCCACATAGGCCTCTTCGCCTTCAGAGCGTTTATACGGTTTGGAAGCATTAGGGACTGGACGAGCACTTAAGTCAGAGTCTCGCCCAGGCTTCTAGTCGGCAATTGTTCTACGTTCTTTCCCAAACTGGGAACAGGGCGCAAGAGGCCTGATCGCCTTAAGAGCGTTGATACCTGGTGGAAGCATAAGGGACTGCACGCTCACTTAACTCATAGCATCCAACTGGCTTCTAGTCTGCCCTTGTTCTAAGTTCTTTCCTGATCTGGCAACACACGGCCGCATAGGCCTCTTCGCCTTAAGAGCGTTTACAGGTTCCGGAAGCATCAGGGACTGGGCGTGCACCTAATTCGGTGCATACGCCTGGTTTCAACCTGCCCTTGTTCCACGTCCTCTCCTGAACTGGGAACACAGTGCGCACAGGCCTCTTCGCCTTCAGAGCGTTTATACATTTTAGAAGCCTAAGGGTCTGGACGGGCACTTAACTCAGAGTTTCCAACGGGCTTCTAGTCTGCCCTTGTTCTAAGCTCTTGCCTGAACTGGGAACACACGGCCCCACAGGCCTGTGTGCCTTAAGAGCGTTTATAGGGTTTGGAGGCCTAAGGGACTGGACGTGCCCCTAACTCGGAGTATCCCACTGGCTTCTAGTCTACCCTTGTTCTAAGTTCCTTCCTGAACTGGGAGCACAACGCCACTTAGGAGACTTAACCTCAAGTGCGATTATACGTTTTGGAAGCCCAAGGGACAGGACGTGCACTTAACTCAGAGTTTCCAAGGGGCTTCTAGCCTGCCCTTGTTCTTCTAAGTTCTTTCCTGGACTGGGAACACACGGCGGAAGAGGCCTCCTAGCATTAAGAGCCTTGATACCTTTTGGGAGCGTACTGGCCTTAGCCTGCATTTTCCTTCGACCTTACACCTTGCTTATCCTCCGCCTTTGTTCTAAGATCTTTCCCGAACGGGGAACACCTTGCCACTAATGAAACTTCACCTAAGGAGCGACGATAACGTTTTGGAAGTCTAGCGGACGTGGTGTGCGCTTCCCTCCGAGGACACAAGGGGTCTTCAGTCCGTCCTCGTTCTAACTTCTTTCCTCCACTGGGAAGACACTGCCAGCATGGGTACTAGTATTCAGCGGGATTTTAGGTTTTGGAAGCAGAAGCGCATGGGCCAGCACTTAACTCAGGGTCTCCTACCTGCCTCGAGACCGCTCTTGTTCTAACACCTTTCCCTTCCTCTGGGAAAACACTGCCATTTAGGAGTGTTCCTCTTCAGTGCCTTTGTAGGCTCTGGAAGCATAAGGGCCTTCCCTCGAATTGAACTCCGAGTGTCCATCATGTGTCTAGCCTGCCCTTGTTCTGAGATCTTTCCTCTCCTGGGAACTCCCTGCCACTTATGGGAACTAACCTTAAGAGCGATGGTACGTTTGGGACGCAAAAGGGACTTGGGGTGCCCTTCCCGGAGAGTATTCAACTTGCCTCTAGAGCGCCCAGGTGCTAACTTCCTTTCCGCAAAGGGGAGCACACAGCCACATATGAATCTTCAGTAGAGATCGAGTTTCCGTTTTGGAGGCATAAGGGTCTTGGCCTGCACTTACCTCAGAGAATGCAACTTGCCTCGAGTGCACGCAGGTCCTAACTTCTTTCCACCACTGGGAACAAACGGCCACGTGTGAATCTTCCCCTTCAGACCGCGTTTACGTTTTGGAAGCATGAGCGTCTTTCTGGGCCCCTAGCTCAGAGTACCCAACAAGCTTCTCGTCCGCCCTTGTTCTAAGTTCTTCCCTGAACTGGGACCACACCGCCACTTGGGGGACTTAACCCGAAGTGCGATTACACGTTTTGGAGGCCTAAGGGACAGGACCTGCACTTATCTCAGAGTATCGAACGGGCTTCTGGTCTGCCCTTGTTCTACGTTCTTTCCTGAACTGGGAACACACCGCCACTTGGGAGACTTAACATCAAGTGTGATTTTACGTGTTGGAAGCATAAGGGACAGGGCGTGCCCCTAACTCAGAGTCTCCAACGGGCTTCTGGTCGGCCCTTGTTCTACGTTCTCTCCTGAACTGGGGAAAAAAAAAAAAAAAAACGGCCACATAGGCCTCTTCGCCTTCAGAGCGTTTATACGGTTTGGAAGCATTAGGGACTGGACGAGCACTTAAGTCAGAGTCTCGCCCAGGCTTCTAGTCGGCAATTGTTCTACGTTCTTTCCCAAACTGGGAACAGGGCGCAAGAGGCCTGATCGCCTTAAGAGCGTTGATACCTGGTGGAAGCATAAGGGACTGCACGCTCACTTAACTCATAGCATCCAACTGGCTTCTAGTCTGCCCTTGTTCTAAGTTCTTTCCTGATCTGGCAACACACGGCCGCATAGGCCTCTTCGCCTTAAGAGCGTTTACAGGTTCCGGAAGCATCAGGGACTGGGCGTGCACCTAATTCGGTGCATACGCCTGGTTTCAACCTGCCCTTGTTCCACGTCCTCTCCTGAACTGGGAACACAGTGCGCACAGGCCTCTTCGCCTTCAGAGCGTTTATACATTTTAGAAGCCTAAGGGTCTGGACGGGCACTTAACTCAGAGTTTCCAACGGGCTTCTAGTCTGCCCTTGTTCTAAGCTCTTTCCTGAACTGGGAACACACGGCCCCACAGGCCTGTGTGCCTTAAGAGCGTTTATAGGGTTTGGAGGCCTAAGGGACTGGACGTGCCCCTAACTCGGAGTATCCCACTGGCTTCTAGTCTACCCTTGTTCTAAGTTCCTTCCTGAACTGGGAGCACAACGCCACTTAGGAGACTTAACCTCAAGTGCGATTATACGTTTTGGAAGCCCAAGGGACAGGACGTGCACTTAACTCAGAGTATCCAAGGGGCTTCTAGCCTGCCCTTGTTCTTCTAAGTTCTTTCCTGGACTGGGAACACACGGCGGAAGAGGCCTCCTAGCATTAAGAGCCTTGATACCTTTTGGGAGCGTACTGGCCTTAGCCTGCATTTTCCTTCGACCTTACACCTTGCTTATCCTCCGCCTTTGTTCTAAGATCTTTCCCGAACGGGGAACACCTTGCCACTAATGAAACTTCACCTAAGGAGCGACGATAACGTTTTGGAAGTCTAGCGGACGTGGTGGGCGCTTCCCTCCGAGGACACAAGGGGTCTTCAGTCCGTCCTCGTTCTAACTTCTTTCCTCCACTGGGAAGACACTGCCAGCATGGGTACTAGTATTCAGCGGGATTTTAGGTTTTGGAAGCAGAAGCGCATGGGCCAGCACTTAACTCAGGGTCTCCTACCTGCCTCGAGACCGCTCTTGTTCTAACACCTTTCCCTTCCTCTGGGAAAACACTGCCATTTAGGAGTGTTCCTCTTCAGTGCCTTTGTAGGCTCTGGAAGCATAAGGGCCTTCCCTCGAATTGAACTCCGAGTGTCCATCATGTGTCTAGCCTGCCCTTGTTCTGAGATCTTTCCTCTCCTGGGAACTCCCTGCCACTTATGGGAACTAACCTTAAGAGCGATGGTACGTTTGGGACGCAAAAGGGACTTGGGGTGCCCTTCCCGGAGAGTATTCAACTTGCCTCTAGAGCGCCCAGGTGCTAACTTCCTTTCCGCAAAGGGGAGCACACAGCCACATATGAATCTTCAGTAGAGATCGAGTTTCCGTTTTGGAGGCATAAGGGTCTTGGCCTGCACTTACCTCAGAGAATGCAACTTGCCTCGAGTGCACGCAGGTCCTAACTTCTTTCCACCACTGGGAACAAACGGCCACGTGTGAATCTTCCCCTTCAGACCGCGTTTACGTTTTGGAAGCATGAGCGTCTTTCTGGGCCCCTAGCTCAGAGTACCCAACAAGCTTCTCGTCCGCCCTTGTTCTAAGTTCTTCCCTGAACTGGGACCACACCGCCACTTGGGGGACTTAACCCGAAGTGCGATTACACGTTTTGGAGGCCTAAGGGACAGGACCTGCACTTATCTCAGAGTATCGAACGGGCTTCTGGTCTGCCCTTGTTCTACGTTCTTTCCTGAACTGGGAACACACCGCCACTTGGGAGACTTAACATCAAGTGTGATTTTACGTGTTGGAAGCATAAGGGACAGGGCGTGCCCCTAACTCAGAGTCTCCAACGGGCTTCTGGTCGGCCCTTGTTCTACGTTCTCTCCTGAACTGGGGAAAAAAAAAAAAAAAAAACGGCCACATAGGCCTCTTCGCCTTCAGAGCGTTTATACGGTTTGGAAGCATTAGGGACTGGACGAGCACTTAAGTCAGAGTCTCGCCCAGGCTTCTAGTCGGCAATTGTTCTACGTTCTTTCCCAAACTGGGAACAGGGCGCAAGAGGCCTGATCGCCTTAAGAGCGTTGATACCTGGTGGAAGCATAAGGGACTGCACGCTCACTTAACTCATAGCATCCAACTGGCTTCTAGTCTGCCCTTGTTCTAAGTTCTTTCCTGATCTGGCAACACACGGCCGCATAGGCCTCTTCGCCTTAAGAGCGTTTACAGGTTCCGGAAGCATCAGGGACTGGGCGTGCACCTAATTCGGTGCATACGCCTGATTTCAACCTGCCCTTGTTCCACGTCCTCTCCTGAACTGGGAACACAGTGCGCACAGGCCTCTTTGCCTTCAGAGCGTTTATACATTTTAGAAGCCTAAGGGTCTGGACGGGCACTTAACTCAGAGTTTCCAACGGGCTTCTAGTCTGCCCTTGTTCTAAGCTCTTGCCTGAACTGGGAACACACGGCCCCACAGGCCTGTGTGCCTTAAGAGCGTTTATAGGGTTTGGAGGCCTAAGGGACTGGACGTGCCCCTAACTCGGAGTATCCCACTGGCTTCTAGTCTACCCTTGTTCTAAGTTCCTTCCTGAACTGGGAGCACAACGCCACTTAGGAGACTTAACCTCAAGTGCGATTATACGTTTTGGAAGCCCAAGGGACAGGACGTGCACTTAACTCAGAGTTTCCAAGGGGCTTCTAGCCTGCCCTTGTTCTTCTAAGTTCTTTCCTGGACTGGGAACACACGGCGGAAGAGGCCTCCTAGCATTAAGAGCCTTGATACCTTTTGGGAGCGTACTGGCCTTAGCCTGCATTTTCCTTCGACCTTACACCTTGCTTATCCTCCGCCTTTGTTCTAAGATCTTTCCCGAACGGGGAACACCTTGCCACTAATGAAACTTCACCTAAGGAGCGACGATAACGTTTTGGAAGTCTAGCGGACGTGGTGTGCGCTTCCCTCCGAGGACACAAGGGGTCTTCAGTCCGTCCTCGTTCTAACTTCTTTCCTCCACTGGGAAGACACTGCCAGCATGGGTACTAGTATTCAGCGGGATTTTAGGTTTTGGAAGCAGAAGCGCATGGGCCAGCACTTAACTCAGGGTCTCCTACCTGCCTCGAGACCGCTCTTGTTCTAACACCTTTCCCTTCCTCTGGGAAAACACTGCCATTTAGGAGTGTTCCTCTTCAGTGCCTTTGTAGGCTCTGGAAGCATAAGGGCCTTCCCTCGAATTGAACTCCGAGTGTCCATCATGTGTCTAGCCTGCCCTTGTTCTGAGATCTTTCCTCTCCTGGGAACTCCCTGCCACTTATGGGAACTAACCTTAAGAGCGATGGTACGTTTGGGACGCAAAAGGGACTTGGGGTGCCCTTCCCGGAGAGTATTCAACTTGCCTCTAGAGCGCCCAGGTGCTAACTTCCTTTCCGCAAAGGGGAGCACACAGCCACATATGAATCTTCAGTAGAGATCGAGTTTCCGTTTTGGAGGCATAAGGGTCTTGGCCTGCACTTACCTCAGAGAATGCAACTTGCCTCGAGTGCACGCAGGTCCTAACTTCTTTCCACCACTGGGAACAAACGGCCACGTGTGAATCTTCCCCTTCAGACCGCGTTTACGTTTTGGAAGCATGAGCGTCTTTCTGGGCCCCTAGCTCAGAGTACCCAACAAGCTTCTCGTCCGCCCTTGTTCTAAGTTCTTCCCTGAACTGGGACCACACCGCCACTTGGGGGACTTAACCCGAAGTGCGATTACACGTTTTGGAGGCCTAAGGGACAGGACCTGCACTTATCTCAGAGTATCGAACGGGCTTCTGGTCTGCCCTTGTTCTACGTTCTTTCCTGAACTGGGAACACACCGCCACTTGGGAGACTTAACATCAAGTGTGATTTTACGTGTTGGAAGCATAAGGGACAGGGCGTGCCCCTAACTCAGAGTCTCCAACGGGCTTCTGGTCGGCCCTTGTTCTACGTTCTCTCCTGAACTGGGGAAAAAAAAAAAAAAAAAACGGCCACATAGGCCTCTTCGCCTTCAGAGCGTTTATACGGTTTGGAAGCATTAGGGACTGGACGAGCACTTAAGTCAGAGTCTCGCCCAGGCTTCTAGTCGGCAATTGTTCTACGTTCTTTCCCAAACTGGGAACAGGGCGCAAGAGGCCTGATCGCCTTAAGAGCGTTGATACCTGGTGGAAGCATAAGGGACTGCACGCTCACTTAACTCATAGCATCCAACTGGCTTCTGGTCTGCCCTTGTTCTAAGTTCTTTCCTGATCTGGCAACACACGGCCGCATAGGCCTCTTCGCCTTAAGAGCGTTTACAGGTTCCGGAAGCATCAGGGACTGGGCGTGCACCTAATTCGGTGCATACGCCTGGTTTCAACCTGCCCTTGTTCCACGTCCTCTCCTGAACTGGGAACACAGTGCGCACAGGCCTCTTCGCCTTCAGAGCGTTTATACATTTTAGAAGCCTAAGGGTCTGGACGGGCACTTAACTCAGAGTTTCCAACGGGCTTCTAGTCTGCCCTTGTTCTAAGCTCTTTCCTGAACTGGGAACACACGGCCCCACAGGCCTGTGTGCCTTAAGAGCGTTTATAGGGTTTGGAGGCCTAAGGGACTGGACGTGCCCCTAACTCGGAGTATCCCACTGGCTTCTAGTCTACCCTTGTTCTAAGTTCCTTCCTGAACTGGGAGCACAACGCCACTTAGGAGACTTAACCTCAAGTGCGATTATACGTTTTGGAAGCCCAAGGGACAGGACGTGCACTTAACTCAGAGTATCCAAGGGGCTTCTAGCCTGCCCTTGTTCTTCTAAGTTCTTTCCTGGACTGGGAACACACGGCGGAAGAGGCCTCCTAGCATTAAGAGCCTTGATACCTTTTGGGAGCGTACTGGCCTTAGCCTGCATTTTCCTTCGACCTTACACCTTGCTTATCCTCCGCCTTTGTTCTAAGATCTTTCCCGAACGGGGAACACCTTGCCACTAATGAAACTTCACCTAAGGAGCGACGATAACGTTTTGGAAGTCTAGCGGACGTGGTGTGCGCTTCCCTCCGAGGACACAAGGGGTCTTCAGTCCGTCCTCGTTCTAACTTCTTTCCTCCACTGGGAAGACACTGCCAGCATGGGTACTAGTATTCAGCGGGATTTTAGGTTTTGGAAGCAGAAGCGCATGGGCCAGCACTTAACTCAGGGTCTCCTACCTGCCTCGAGACCGCTCTTGTTCTAACACCTTTCCCTTCCTCTGGGAAAACACTGCCATTTAGGAGTGTTCCTCTTCAGTGCCTTTGTAGGCTCTGGAAGCATAAGGGCCTTCCCTCGAATTGAACTCCGAGTGTCCATCATGTGTCTAGCCTGCCCTTGTTCTGAGATCTTTCCTCTCCTGGGAACTCCCTGCCACTTATGGGAACTAACCTTAAGAGCGATGGTACGTTTGGGACGCAAAAGGGACTTGGGGTGCCCTTCCCGGAGAGTATTCAACTTGCCTCTAGAGCGCCCAGGTGCTAACTTCCTTTCCGCAAAGGGGAGCACACAGCCACATATGAATCTTCAGTAGAGATCGAGTTTCCGTTTTGGAGGCATAAGGGTCTTGGCCTGCACTTACCTCAGAGAATGCAACTTGCCTCGAGTGCACGCAGGTCCTAACTTCTTTCCACCACTGGGAACAAACGGCCACGTGTGAATCTTCCCCTTCAGACCGCGTTTACGTTTTGGAAGCATGAGCGTCTTTCTGGGCCCCTAGCTCAGAGTACCCAACAAGCTTCTCGTCCGCCCTTGTTCTAAGTTCTTCCCTGAACTGGGACCACACCGCCACTTGGGGGACTTAACCCGAAGTGCGATTACACGTTTTGGAGGCCTAAGGGACAGGACCTGCACTTATCTCAGAGTATCGAACGGGCTTCTGGTCTGCCCTTGTTCTACGTTCTTTCCTGAACTGGGAACACACCGCCACTTGGGAGACTTAACATCAAGTGTGATTTTACGTGTTGGAAGCATAAGGGACAGGGCGTGCCCCTAACTCAGAGTCTCCAACGGGCTTCTGGTCGGCCCTTGTTCTACGTTCTCTCCTGAACTGGGGAAAAAAAAAAAAAAAACGGCCACATAGGCCTCTTCGCCTTCAGAGCGTTTATACGGTTTGGAAGCATTAGGGACTGGACGAGCACTTAAGTCAGAGTCTCGCCCAGGCTTCTAGTCGGCAATTGTTCTACGTTCTTTCCCAAACTGGGAACAGGGCGCAAGAGGCCTGATCGCCTTAAGAGCGTTGATACCTGGTGGAAGCATAAGGGACTGCACGCTCACTTAACTCATAGCATCCAACTGGCTTCTAGTCTGCCCTTGTTCTAAGTTCTTTCCTGATCTGGCAACACACGGCCGCATAGGCCTCTTCGCCTTAAGAGCGTTTACAGGTTCCGGAAGCATCAGGGACTGGGCGTGCACCTAATTCGGTGCATACGCCTGGTTTCAACCTGCCCTTGTTCCACGTCCTCTCCTGAACTGGGAACACAGTGCGCACAGGCCTCTTCGCCTTCAGAGCGTTTATACATTTTAGAAGCCTAAGGGTCTGGACGGGCACTTAACTCAGAGTTTCCAACGGGCTTCTAGTCTGCCCTTGTTCTAAGCTCTTGCCTGAACTGGGAACACACGGCCCCACAGGCCTGTGTGCCTTAAGAGCGTTTATAGGGTTTGGAGGCCTAAGGGACTGGACGTGCCCCTAACTCGGAGTATCCCACTGGCTTCTAGTCTACCCTTGTTCTAAGTTCCTTCCTGAACTGGGAGCACAACGCCACTTAGGAGACTTAACCTCAAGTGCGATTATACGTTTTGGAAGCCCAAGGGACAGGACGTGCACTTAACTCAGAGTATCCAAGGGGCTTCTAGCCTGCCCTTGTTCTTCTAAGTTCTTTCCTGGACTGGGAACACACGGCGGAAGAGGCCTCCTAGCATTAAGAGCCTTGATACCTTTTGGGAGCGTACTGGCCTTAGCCTGTATTTTCCTTCGACCTTACACCTTGCTTATCCTCCGCCTTTGTTCTAAGATCTTTCCCGAACGGGGAACACCTTGCCACTAATGAAACTTCACCTAAGGAGCGACGATAACGTTTTGGAAGTCTAGCGGACGTGGTGTGCGCTTCCCTCCGAGGACACAAGGGGTCTTCAGTCCGTCCTCGTTCTAACTTCTTTCCTCCACTGGGAAGACACTGCCAGCATGGGTACTAGTATTCAGCGGGATTTTAGGTTTTGGAAGCAGAAGCGCATGGGCCAGCACTTAACTCAGGGTCTCCTACCTGCCTCGAGACCGCTCTTGTTCTAACACCTTTCCCTTCCTCTGGGAAAACACTGCCATTTAGGAGTGTTCCTCTTCAGTGCCTTTGTAGGCTCTGGAAGCATAAGGGCCTTCCCTCGAATTGAACTCCGAGTGTCCATCATGTGTCTAGCCTGCCCTTGTTCTGAGATCTTTCCTCTCCTGGGAACTCCCTGCCACTTATGGGAACTAACCTTAAGAGCGATGGTACGTTTGGGACGCAAAAGGGACTTGGGGTGCCCTTCCCGGAGAGTATTCAACTTGCCTCTAGAGCGCCCAGGTGCTAACTTCCTTTCCGCAAAGGGGAGCACACAGCCACATATGAATCTTCAGTAGAGATCGAGTTTCCGTTTTGGAGGCATAAGGGTCTTGGCCTGCACTTACCTCAGAGAATGCAACTTGCCTCGAGTGCACGCAGGTCCTAACTTCTTTCCACCACTGGGAACAAACGGCCACGTGTGAATCTTCCCCTTCAGACCGCGTTTACGTTTTGGAAGCATGAGCGTCTTTCTGGGCCCCTAGCTCAGAGTACCCAACAAGCTTCTCGTCCGCCCTTGTTCTAAGTTCTTCCCTGAACTGGGACCACACCGCCACTTGGGGGACTTAACCCGAAGTGCGATTACACGTTTTGGAGGCCTAAGGGACAGGACCTGCACTTATCTCAGAGTATCGAACGGGCTTCTGGTCTGCCCTTGTTCTACGTTCTTTCCTGAACTGGGAACACACCGCCACTTGGGAGACTTAACATCAAGTGTGATTTTACGTGTTGGAAGCATAAGGGACAGGGCGTGCCCCTAACTCAGAGTCTCCAACGGGCTTCTGGTCGGCCCTTGTTCTACGTTCTCTCCTGAACTGGGGAAAAAAAAAAAAAAAAACGGCCACATAGGCCTCTTCGCCTTCAGAGCGTTTATACGGTTTGGAAGCATTAGGGACTGGACGAGCACTTAAGTCAGAGTCTCGCCCAGGCTTCTAGTCGGCAATTGTTCTACGTTCTTTCCCAAACTGGGAACAGGGCGCAAGAGGCCTGATCGCCTTAAGAGCGTTGATACCTGGTGGAAGCATAAGGGACTGCACGCTCACTTAACTCATAGCATCCAACTGGCTTCTAGTCTGCCCTTGTTCTAAGTTCTTTCCTGATCTGGCAACACACGGCCGCATAGGCCTCTTCGCCTTAAGAGCGTTTACAGGTTCCGGAAGCATCAGGGACTGGGCGTGCACCTAATTCGGTGCATACGCCTGGTTTCAACCTGCCCTTGTTCCACGTCCTCTCCTGAACTGGGAACACAGTGCGCACAGGCCTCTTCGCCTTCAGAGCGTTTATACATTTTAGAAGCCTAAGGGTCTGGACGGGCACTTAACTCAGAGTTTCCAACGGGCTTCTAGTCTGCCCTTGTTCTAAGCTCTTTCCTGAACTGGGAACACACGGCCCCACAGGCCTGTGTGCCTTAAGAGCGTTTATAGGGTTTGGAGGCCTAAGGGACTGGACGTGCCCCTAACTCGGAGTATCCCACTGGCTTCTAGTCTACCCTTGTTCTAAGTTCCTTCCTGAACTGGGAGCACAACGCCACTTAGGAGACTTAACCTCAAGTGCGATTATACGTTTTGGAAGCCCAAGGGACAGGACGTGCACTTAACTCAGAGTATCCAAGGGGCTTCTAGCCTGCCCTTGTTCTTCTAAGTTCTTTCCTGGACTGGGAACACACGGCGGAAGAGGCCTCCTAGCATTAAGAGCCTTGATACCTTTTGGGAGCGTACTGGCCTTAGCCTGCATTTTCCTTCCACCTTACACCTTGCTTATCCTCCGCCTTTGTTCTAAGATCTTTCCCGAACGGGGAACACCTTGCCACTAATGAAACTTCACCTAAGGAGCGACGATAACGTTTTGGAAGTCTAGCGGACGTGGTGTGCGCTTCCCTCCGAGGACACAAGGGGTCTTCAGTCCGTCCTCGTTCTAACTTCTTTCCTCCACTGGGAAGACACTGCCAGCATGGGTACTAGTATTCAGCGGGATTTTAGGTTTTGGAAGCAGAAGCGCATGGGCCAGCACTTAACTCAGGGTCTCCTACCTGCCTCGAGACCGCTCTTGTTCTAACACCTTTCCCTTCCTCTGGGAAAACACTGCCATTTAGGAGTGTTCCTCTTCAGTGCCTTTGTAGGCTCTGGAAGCATAAGGGCCTTCCCTCGAATTGAACTCCGAGTGTCCATCATGTGTCTAGCCTGCCCTTGTTCTGAGATCTTTCCTCTCCTGGGAACTCCCTGCCACTTATGGGAACTAACCTTAAGAGCGATGGTACGTTTGGGACGCAAAAGGGACTTGGGGTGCCCTTCCCGGAGAGTATTCAACTTGCCTCTAGAGCGCCCAGGTGCTAACTTCCTTTCCGCAAAGGGGAGCACACAGCCACATATGAATCTTCAGTAGAGATCGAGTTTCCGTTTTGGAGGCATAAGGGTCTTGGCCTGCACTTACCTCAGAGAATGCAACTTGCCTCGAGTGCACGCAGGTCCTAACTTCTTTCCACCACTGGGAACAAACGGCCACGTGTGAATCTTCCCCTTCAGACCGCGTTTACGTTTTGGAAGCATGAGCGTCTTTCTGGGCCCCTAGCTCAGAGTACCCAACAAGCTTCTCGTCCGCCCTTGTTCTAAGTTCTTCCCTGAACTGGGACCACACCGCCACTTGGGGGACTTAACCCGAAGTGCGATTACACGTTTTGGAGGCCTAAGGGACAGGACCTGCACTTATCTCAGAGTATCGAACGGGCTTCTGGTCTGCCCTTGTTCTACGTTCTTTCCTGAACTGGGAACACACCGCCACTTGGGAGACTTAACATCAAGTGTGATTTTACGTGTTGGAAGCATAAGGGACAGGGCGTGCCCCTAACTCAGAGTCTCCAACGGGCTTCTGGTCGGCCCTTGTTCTACGTTCTCTCCTGAACTGGGGAAAAAAAAAAAAAAAAACGGCCACATAGGCCTCTTCGCCTTCAGAGCGTTTATACGGTTTGGAAGCATTAGGGACTGGACGAGCACTTAAGTCAGAGTCTCGCCCAGGCTTCTAGTCGGCAATTGTTCTACGTTCTTTCCCAAACTGGGAACAGGGCGCAAGAGGCCTGATCGCCTTAAGAGCGTTGATACCTGGTGGAAGCATAAGGGACTGCACGCTCACTTAACTCATAGCATCCAACTGGCTTCTAGTCTGCCCTTGTTCTAAGTTCTTTCCTGATCTGGCAACACACGGCCGCATAGGCCTCTTCGCCTTAAGAGCGTTTACAGGTTCCGGAAGCATCAGGGACTGGGCGTGCACCTAATTCGGTGCATACGCCTGGTTTCAACCTGCCCTTGTTCCACGTCCTCTCCTGAACTGGGAACACAGTGCGCACAGGCCTCTTCGCCTTCAGAGCGTTTATACATTTTAGAAGCCTAAGGGTCTGGACGGGCACTTAACTCAGAGTTTCCAACGGGCTTCTAGTCTGCCCTTGTTCTAAGCTCTTGCCTGAACTGGGAACACACGGCCCCACAGGCCTGTGTGCCTTAAGAGCGTTTAGAGGGTTTGGAGGCCTAAGGGACTGGACGTGCCCCTAACTCGGAGTATCCCACTGGCTTCTAGTCTACCCTTGTTCTAAGTTCCTTCCTGAACTGGGAGCACAACGCCACTTAGGAGACTTAACCTCAAGTGCGATTATACGTTTTGGAAGCCCAAGGGACAGGACGTGCACTTAACTCAGAGTATCCAAGGGGCTTCTAGCCTGCCCTTGTTCTTCTAAGTTCTTTCCTGGACTGGGAACACACGGCGGAAGAGGCCTCCTAGCATTAAGAGCCTTGATACCTTTTGGGAGCGTACTGGCCTTAGCCTGCATTTTCCTTCGACCTTACACCTTGCTTATCCTCCGCCTTTGTTCTAAGATCTTTCCCGAACGGGGAACACCTTGCCACTAATGAAACTTCACCTAAGGAGCGACGATAACGTTTTGGAAGTCTAGCGGACGTGGTGTGCGCTTCCCTCCGAGGACACAAGGGGTCTTCAGTCCGTCCTCGTTCTAACTTCTTTCCTCCACTGGGAAGACACTGCCAGCATGGGTACTAGTATTCAGCGGGATTTTAGGTTTTGGAAGCAGAAGCGCATGGGCCAGCACTTAACTCAGGGTCTCCTACCTGCCTCGAGACCGCTCTTGTTCTAACACCTTTCCCTTCCTCTGGGAAAACACTGCCATTTAGGAGTGTTCCTCTTCAGTGCCTTTGTAGGCTCTGGAAGCATAAGGGCCTTCCCTCGAATTGAACTCCGAGTGTCCATCATGTGTCTAGCCTGCCCTTGTTCTGAGATCTTTCCTCTCCTGGGAACTCCCTGCCACTTATGGGAACTAACCTTAAGAGCGATGGTACGTTTGGGACGCAAAAGGGACTTGGGGTGCCCTTCCCGGAGAGTATTCAACTTGCCTCTAGAGCGCCCAGGTGCTAACTTCCTTTCCGCAAAGGGGAGCACACAGCCACATATGAATCTTCAGTAGAGATCGAGTTTCCGTTTTGGAGGCATAAGGGTCTTGGCCTGCACTTACCTCAGAGAATGCAACTTGCCTCGAGTGCACGCAGGTCCTAACTTCTTTCCACCACTGGGAACAAACGGCCACGTGTGAATCTTCCCCTTCAGACCGCGTTTACGTTTTGGAAGCATGAGCGTCTTTCTGGGCCCCTAGCTCAGAGTACCCAACAAGCTTCTCGTCCGCCCTTGTTCTAAGTTCTTCCCTGAACTGGGACCACACCGCCACTTGGGGGACTTAACCCGAAGTGCGATTACACGTTTTGGAGGCCTAAGGGACAGGACCTGCACTTATCTCAGAGTATCGAACGGGCTTCTGGTCTGCCCTTGTTCTACGTTCTTTCCTGAACTGGGAACACACCGCCACTTGGGAGACTTAACATCAAGTGTGATTTTACGTGTTGGAAGCATAAGGGACAGGGCGTGCCCCTAACTCAGAGTCTCCAACGGGCTTCTGGTCGGCCCTTGTTCTACGTTCTCTCCTGAACTGGGGGAAAAAAAAAAAAAAAACGGCCACATAGGCCTCTTCGCCTTCAGAGCGTTTATACGGTTTGGAAGCATTAGGGACTGGACGAGCACTTAAGTCAGAGTCTCGCCCAGGCTTCTAGTCGGCAATTGTTCTACGTTCTTTCCCAAACTGGGAACAGGGCGCAAGAGGCCTGATCGCCTTAAGAGCGTTGATACCTGGTGGAAGCATAAGGGACTGCACGCTCACTTAACTCATAGCATCCAACTGGCTTCTAGTCTGCCCTTGTTCTAAGTTCTTTCCTGATCTGGCAACACACGGCCGCATAGGCCTCTTCGCCTTAAGAGCGTTTACAGGTTCCGGAAGCATCAGGGACTGGGCGTGCACCTAATTCGGTGCATACGCCTGGTTTCAACCTGCCCTTGTTCCACGTCCTCTCCTGAACTGGGAACACAGTGCGCACAGGCCTCTTCGCCTTCAGAGCGTTTATACATTTTAGAAGCCTAAGGGTCTGGACGGGCACTTAACTCAGAGTTTCCAACGGGCTTCTAGTCTGCCCTTGTTCTAAGCTCTTTCCTGAACTGGGAACACACGGCCCCACAGGCCTGTGTGCCTTAAGAGCGTTTATAGGGTTTGGAGGCCTAAGGGACTGGACGTGCCCCTAACTCGGAGTATCCCACTGGCTTCTAGTCTACCCTTGTTCTAAGTTCCTTCCTGAACTGGGAGCACAACGCCACTTAGGAGACTTAACCTCAAGTGCGATTATACGTTTTGGAAGCCCAAGGGACAGGACGTGCACTTAACTCAGAGTATCCAAGGGGCTTCTAGCCTGCCCTTGTTCTTCTAAGTTCTTTCCTGGACTGGGAACACACGGCGGAAGAGGTCTCCTAGCATTAAGAGCCTTGATACCTTTTGGGAGCGTACTGGCCTTAGCCTGCATTTTCCTTCGACCTTACACCTTGCTTATCCTCCGCCTTTGTTCTAAGATCTTTCCCGAACGGGGAACACCTTGCCACTAATGAAACTTCACCTAAGGAGCGACGATAACGTTTTGGAAGTCTAGCGGACGTGGTGTGCGCTTCCCTCCGAGGACACAAGGGGTCTTCAGTCCGTCCTCGTTCTAACTTCTTTCCTCCACTGGGAAGACACTGCCAGCATGGGTACTAGTATTCAGCGGGATTTTAGGTTTTGGAAGCAGAAGCGCATGGGCCAGCACTTAACTCAGGGTCTCCTACCTGCCTCGAGACCGCTCTTGTTCTAACACCTTTCCCTTCCTCTGGGAAAACACTGCCATTTAGGAGTGTTCCTCTTCAGTGCCTTTGTAGGCTCTGGAAGCATAAGGGCCTTCCCTCGAATTGAACTCCGAGTGTCCATCATGTGTCTAGCCTGCCCTTGTTCTGAGATCTTTCCTCTCCTGGGAACTCCCTGCCACTTATGGGAACTAACCTTAAGAGCGATGGTACGTTTGGGACGCAAAAGGGACTTGGGGTGCCCTTCCCGGAGAGTATTCAACTTGCCTCTAGAGCGCCCAGGTGCTAACTTCCTTTCCGCAAAGGGGAGCACACAGCCACATATGAATCTTCAGTAGAGATCGAGTTTCCGTTTTGGAGGCATAAGGGTCTTGGCCTGCACTTACCTCAGAGAATGCAACTTGCCTCGAGTGCACGCAGGTCCTAACTTCTTTCCACCACTGGGAACAAACGGCCACGTGTGAATCTTCCCCTTCAGACCGCGTTTACGTTTTGGAAGCATGAGCGTCTTTCTGGGCCCCTAGCTCAGAGTACCCAACAAGCTTCTCGTCCGCCCTTGTTCTAAGTTCTTCCCTGAACTGGGACCACACCGCCACTTGGGGGACTTAACCCGAAGTGCGATTACACGTTTTGGAGGCCTAAGGGACAGGACCTGCACTTATCTCAGAGTATCGAACGGGCTTCTGGTCTGCCCTTGTTCTACGTTCTTTCCTGAACTGGGAACACACCGCCACTTGGGAGACTTAACATCAAGTGTGATTTTACGTGTTGGAAGCATAAGGGACAGGGCGTGCCCCTAACTCAGAGTCTCCAACGGGCTTCTGGTCGGCCCTTGTTCTACGTTCTCTCCTGAACTGGGGAAAAAAAAAAAAAAAAACGGCCACATAGGCCTCTTCGCCTTCAGAGCGTTTATACGGTTTGGAAGCATTAGGGACTGGACGAGCACTTAAGTCAGAGTCTCGCCCAGGCTTCTAGTCGGCAATTGTTCTACGTTCTTTCCCAAACTGGGAACAGGGCGCAAGAGGCCTGATCGCCTTAAGAGCGTTGATACCTGGTGGAAGCATAAGGGACTGCACGCTCACTTAACTCATAGCATCCAACTGGCTTCTAGTCTGCCCTTGTTCTAAGTTCTTTCCTGATCTGGCAACACACGGCCGCATAGGCCTCTTCGCCTTAAGAGCGTTTACAGGTTCCGGAAGCATCAGGGACTGGGCGTGCACCTAATTCGGTGCATACGCCTGGTTTCAACCTGCCCTTGTTCCACGTCCTCTCCTGAACTGGGAACACAGTGCGCACAGGCCTCTTCGCCTTCAGAGCGTTTATACATTTTAGAAGCCTAAGGGTCTGGACGGGCACTTAACTCAGAGTTTCCAACGGGCTTCTAGTCTGCCCTTGTTCTAAGCTCTTGCCTGAACTGGGAACACACGGCCCCACAGGCCTGTGTGCCTTAAGAGCGTTTAGAGGGTTTGGAGGCCTAAGGGACTGGACGTGCCCCTAACTCGGAGTATCCCACTGGCTTCTAGTCTACCCTTGTTCTAAGTTCCTTCCTGAACTGGGAGCACAACGCCACTTAGGAGACTTAACCTCAAGTGCGATTATACGTTTTGGAAGCCCAAGGGACAGGACGTGCACTTAACTCAGAGTATCCAAGGGGCTTCTAGCCTGCCCTTGTTCTTCTAAGTTCTTTCCTGGACTGGGAACACACGGCGGAAGAGGCCTCCTAGCATTAAGAGCCTTGATACCTTTTGGGAGCGTACTGGCCTTAGCCTGCATTTTCCTTCGACCTTACACCTTGCTTATCCTCCGCCTTTGTTCTAAGATCTTTCCCGAACGGGGAACACCTTGCCACTAATGAAACTTCACCTAAGGAGCGACGATAACGTTTTGGAAGTCTAGCGGACGTGGTGTGCGCTTCCCTCCGAGGACACAAGGGGTCTTCAGTCCGTCCTCGTTCTAACTTCTTTCCTCCACTGGGAAGACACTGCCAGCATGGGTACTAGTATTCAGCGGGATTTTAGGTTTTGGAAGCAGAAGCGCATGGGCCAGCACTTAACTCAGGGTCTCCTACCTGCCTCGAGACCGCTCTTGTTCTAACACCTTTCCCTTCCTCTGGGAAAACACTGCCATTTAGGAGTGTTCCTCTTCAGTGCCTTTGTAGGCTCTGGAAGCATAAGGGCCTTCCCTCGAATTGAACTCCGAGTGTCCATCATGTGTCTAGCCTGCCCTTGTTCTGAGATCTTTCCTCTCCTGGGAACTCCCTGCCACTTATGGGAACTAACCTTAAGAGCGATGGTACGTTTGGGACGCAAAAGGGACTTGGGGTGCCCTTCCCGGAGAGTATTCAACTTGCCTCTAGAGCGCCCAGGTGCTAACTTCCTTTCCGCAAAGGGGAGCACACAGCCACATATGAATCTTCAGTAGAGATCGAGTTTCCGTTTTGGAGGCATAAGGGTCTTGGCCTGCACTTACCTCAGAGAATGCAACTTGCCTCGAGTGCACGCAGGTCCTAACTTCTTTCCACCACTGGGAACAAACGGCCACGTGTGAATCTTCCCCTTCAGACCGCGTTTACGTTTTGGAAGCATGAGCGTCTTTCTGGGCCCCTAGCTCAGAGTACCCAACAAGCTTCTCGTCCGCCCTTGTTCTAAGTTCTTCCCTGAACTGGGACCACACCGCCACTTGGGGGACTTAACCCGAAGTGCGATTACACGTTTTGGAGGCCTAAGGGACAGGACCTGCACTTATCTCAGAGTATCGAACGGGCTTCTGGTCTGCCCTTGTTCTACGTTCTTTCCTGAACTGGGAACACACCGCCACTTGGGAGACTTAACATCAAGTGTGATTTTACGTGTTGGAAGCATAAGGGACAGGGCGTGCCCCTAACTCAGAGTCTCCAACGGGCTTCTGGTCGGCCCTTGTTCTACGTTCTCTCCTGAACTGGGGAAAAAAAAAAAAAAAAAACGGCCACATAGGCCTCTTCGCCTTCAGAGCGTTTATACGGTTTGGAAGCATTAGGGACTGGACGAGCACTTAAGTCAGAGTCTCGCCCAGGCTTCTAGTCGGCAATTGTTCTACGTTCTTTCCCAAACTGGGAACAGGGCGCAAGAGGCCTGATCGCCTTAAGAGCGTTGATACCTGGTGGAAGCATAAGGGACTGCACGCTCACTTAACTCATAGCATCCAACTGGCTTCTAGTCTGCCCTTGTTCTAAGTTCTTTCCTGATCTGGCAACACACGGCCGCATAGGCCTCTTCGCCTTAAGAGCGTTTACAGGTTCCGGAAGCATCAGGGACTGGGCGTGCACCTAATTCGGTGCATACGCCTGGTTTCAACCTGCCCTTGTTCCACGTCCTCTCCTGAACTGGGAACACAGTGCGCACAGGCCTCTTCGCCTTCAGAGCGTTTATACATTTTAGAAGCCTAAGGGTCTGGACGGGCACTTAACTCAGAGTTTCCAACGGGCTTCTAGTCTGCCCTTGTTCTAAGCTCTTGCCTGAACTGGGAACACACGGCCCCACAGGCCTGTGTGCCTTAAGAGCGTTTAGAGGGTTTGGAGGCCTAAGGGACTGGACGTGCCCCTAACTCGGAGTATCCCACTGGCTTCTAGTCTACCCTTGTTCTAAGTTCCTTCCTGAACTGGGAGCACAACGCCACTTAGGAGACTTAACCTCAAGTGCGATTATACGTTTTGGAAGCCCAAGGGACAGGACGTGCACTTAACTCAGAGTATCCAAGGGGCTTCTAGCCTGCCCTTGTTCTTCTAAGTTCTTTCCTGGACTGGGAACACACGGCGGAAGAGGCCTCCTAGCATTAAGAGCCTTGATACCTTTTGGGAGCGTACTGGCCTTAGCCTGCATTTTCCTTCGACCTTACACCTTGCTTATCCTCCGCCTTTGTTCTAAGATCTTTCCCGAACGGGGAACACCTTGCCACTAATGAAACTTCACCTAAGGAGCGACGATAACGTTTTGGAAGTCTAGCGGACGTGGTGTGCGCTTCCCTCCGAGGACACAAGGGGTCTTCAGTCCGTCCTCGTTCTAACTTCTTTCCTCCACTGGGAAGACACTGCCAGCATGGGTACTAGTATTCAGCGGGATTTTAGGTTTTGGAAGCAGAAGCGCATGGGCCAGCACTTAACTCAGGGTCTCCTACCTGCCTCGAGACCGCTCTTGTTCTAACACCTTTCCCTTCCTCTGGGAAAACACTGCCATTTAGGAGTGTTCCTCTTCAGTGCCTTTGTAGGCTCTGGAAGCATAAGGGCCTTCCCTCGAATTGAACTCCGAGTGTCCATCATGTGTCTAGCCTGCCCTTGTTCTGAGATCTTTCCTCTCCTGGGAACTCCCTGCCACTTATGGGAACTAACCTTAAGAGCGATGGTACGTTTGGGACGCAAAAGGGACTTGGGGTGCCCTTCCCGGAGAGTATTCAACTTGCCTCTAGAGCGCCCAGGTGCTAACTTCCTTTCCGCAAAGGGGAGCACACAGCCACATATGAATCTTCAGTAGAGATCGAGTTTCCGTTTTGGAGGCATAAGGGTCTTGGCCTGCACTTACCTCAGAGAATGCAACTTGCCTCGAGTGCACGCAGGTCCTAACTTCTTTCCACCACTGGGAACAAACGGCCACGTGTGAATCTTCCCCTTCAGACCGCGTTTACGTTTTGGAAGCATGAGCGTCTTTCTGGGCCCCTAGCTCAGAGTACCCAACAAGCTTCTCGTCCGCCCTTGTTCTAAGTTCTTCCCTGAACTGGGACCACACCGCCACTTGGGGGACTTAACCCGAAGTGCGATTACACGTTTTGGAGGCCTAAGGGACAGGACCTGCACTTATCTCAGAGTATCGAACGGGCTTCTGGTCTGCCCTTGTTCTACGTTCTTTCCTGAACTGGGAACACACCGCCACTTGGGAGACTTAACATCAAGTGTGATTTTACGTGTTGGAAGCATAAGGGACAGGGCGTGCCCCTAACTCAGAGTCTCCAACGGGCTTCTGGTCGGCCCTTGTTCTACGTTCTCTCCTGAACTGGGGAAAAAAAAAAAAAAAAAACGGCCCACATAGGCCTCTTCGCCTTCAGAGCGTTTATACGGTTTGGAAGCATTAGGGACTGGACGAGCACTTAAGTCAGAGTCTCGCCCAGGCTTCTAGGTCGGCAATTGTTCTACGTTCTTTCCCAAACTGGGTACAGGGCGCAAGAGGGCCTGATCGCCTTAAGAGCGTTGATTACCTGGTGGAAGCATAAGGGACTGCACGCTCACTTAACTCATAGCATCCAACTGGCTTCTAGTCTGCCCTTGTTCTAAGTTCTTTCCTGATCTGGCAACACACGGCCGCATAGGCCTCTTCGCCTTAAGAGCGTTTACAGGTTCCGGAAGCATCAGGGACTGGGCGTGCACCTAATTCGGTGCATACGCCTGGTTTCAACCTGCCCTTGTTCCACGTCCTCTCCTGAACTGGGAACACAGTGCGCACAGGCCTCTTCGCCTTCAGAGCGTTTATACATTTTAGAAGCCTAAGGGTCTGGACGGGCACTTAACTCAGAGTTTCCAACGGGCTTCTAGTCTGCCCCTTGTTTCTAAGCTCTTGCCTGAACTGGGAACACACGGCCCCACAGGCCTGTGTGCCTTAAGAGCGTTTAGAGGGTTTGGAGGCCTAAGGGACTGGACGTGCCCCTAACTCGGAGTATCCCACTGGCTTCTAGTCTACCCTTGTTCTAAGTTCCTTCCTGAACTGGGAGCACAACGCCACTTAGGAGACTTAACCTCAAGTGCGATTATACGTTTTGGAAGCCCAAGGGACAGGACGTGCACTTAACTCAGAGTATCCAAGGGGCTTCTAGCCTGCCCTTGTTCTTCTAAGTTCTTTCCTGGACTGGGAACACACGGCGGAAGAGGCCTCCTAGCATTAAGAGCCTTGATACCTTTTGGGAGCGTACTGGCCTTAGCCTGCATTTTCCTTCGACCTTACACCTTGCTTATCCTCCGCCTTTGTTCTAAGATCTTTCCCGAACGGGGAACACCTTGCCACTAATGAAACTTCACCTAAGGAGCGACGATAACGTTTTGGAAGTCTAGCGGACGTGGTGTGCGCTTCCCTCCGAGGACACAAGGGGTCTTCAGGTCCGTCCTCGTTCTAACTTCTTTCCTCCACTGGGAAGACACTGCCAGCATGGGTACTAGTATTCAGCGGGATTTTAGGTTTTGGAAGCAGAAGCGCATGGGCCAGCACTTAACTCAGGGTCTCCTACCTGCCTCGAGACCGCTCTTGTTCTAACACCTTTCCCTTCCTCTGGAAAACACTGCCATTTAGGAGTGTTCCTCTTCAGTGCCTTTGTAGGCCTCTGGAAGCATAAGGGCCTTCCCTCGAATTGAACTCCGAGTGTCCATCATGTGTCTAGCCTGCCCTTGTTCTGAGATCTTTCCTCTCCTGGGAACTCCCTGCCACTTATGGGAACTAACCTTAAGAGCGATGGTACGTTTGGGACGCAAAAGGGACTTGGGGTGCCCTTCCCGGAGAGTATTCAACTTGCCTCTAGAGCGCCCAGGTGCTAACTTCCTTTCCGCAAAGGGGAGCACACAGCCACATATGAATCTTCAGTAGAGATCGAGTTTCCGTTTTGGAGGCATAAGGGACTTGGCCTGCACTTACCTCAGAGAATGCAACTTGCCTCGAGTGCACGCAGGTCCTAACTTCTTTCCACCACTGGGAACAAAACGGCCACGTGTGAATCTTCCCCTTCAGACCCGCGTTTACGTTTTGGAAGCATGAGCGTCTTTCTGGGCCCCTAGCTCAGAGTACCCAACAAGCTTCTCGTCCGCCCTTGTTCTAAGTTCTTCCCTGAACTGGGACCACACCGCCACTTGGGGGACTTAACCCGAAGTGCGATTACACGTTTTGGAGGCCTAAGGGACAGGACCTGCACTTATCTCAGAGTATCGAACGGGCCTTCTGGTCTGCCCTTGTTCTACGTTCTTTCCTGAACTGGGAACACACCGCCACTTGGGAGACTTAACATCAAGTGTGATTTTACGTGTTGGAAGCATAAGGGACAGGGCGTGCCCCTAACTCAGAGTCTCCAACGGGCTTCTGGTCGGCCCTTGTTCTACGTTCTCTCCTGAAACTGGGGAAAAAAAAAAAAAAAAAACGGCCACATAGGCCTCTTCGCCTTCAGAGCGTTTATACGGTTTGGAAGCATTAGGGACTGGACGAGCACTTAAGTCAGAGTCTCGCCCAGGCTTCTAGTCGGCAATTGTTCTACGTTCTTTCCCAAACTGGGAACAGGGCGCAAGAGGCCTGATCGCCTTAAGAGCGTTGATACCTGGTGGAAGCATAAGGGACTGCAACGCTCACTTAACTCATAGCATCCAACTGGCTTCTAGTCTGCCCTTGTTCTAAGTTCTTTCCTGATCTGGCAACACACGGCCGCATAGGCCTCTTCGCCTTAAGAGCGTTTACAGGTTCCGGAAGCATCAGGGACTGGGCGTGCACCTAATTCGGTGCATACGCCTGGTTTCAACCTGCCCTTGTTCCACGTCCTCTCCTGAACTGGGAACACAGTGCGCACAGGCCCTCTTCGCCTTCAGAGCGTTTATACATTTTAGAAGCCTAAGGGTCTGGACGGGCACTTAACTCAGAGTTTCCAACGGGCTTCTAGTCTGCCCTTGTTCTAAGCTCTTGCCTGAACTGGGAACACACGGCCCCACAGGCCTGTGTGCCTTAAGAGCGTTTAGAGGGTTTGGAGGCCTAAGGGACTGGACGTGCCCCTAACTCGGAGTATCCCACTGGCTTCTAGTCTACCCTTGTTCTAAGTTCCTTCCTGAACTGGGAGCACAACGCCACTTAGGAGACTTAACCTCAAGTGCGATTATACGTTTTGGAAGCCCAAGGGACAGGACGTGCACTTAACTCAGAGTATCCAAGGGGCTTCTAGCCTGCCCTTGTTCTTCTAAGTTCTTTCCTGGACTGGGAACACACGGCGGAAGAGGCCTCCTAGCATTAAGAGCCTTGATACCTTTTGGGAGCGTACTGGCCTTAGCCTGCATTTTTCCTTCGACCTTACACCTTGCTTATCCTCCGCCTTTGTTCTAAGATCTTTCCCGAACGGGGAACACCTTGCCACTAATGAAACTTCACCTAAGGAGCGACCGATAACGTTTTGGAAGTCTAGCGGACGTGGTGTGCGCTTCCCTCCGAGGACACAAGGGGTCTTCAGTCCGTCCTCGTTCTAACTTCTTTCCTCCACTGGGAAGACACTGCCAGCATGGGTACTAGTATTCAGCGGGATTTTAGGTTTTGGAAGCAGAAGCGCATGGGCCAGCACTTAACTCAGGGTCTCCTACCTGCCTCGAGACCGCTCTTGTTCTAACACCTTTCCCTTCCTCTGGGAAAACACTGCCATTTAGGAGTGTTCCTCTTCAGTGCCTTTGTAGGCTCTGGAAGCATAAGGGCCTTCCCTCGAATTGAACTCCGAGTGTCCATCATGTGTTCTAGCCTGCCCTTGTTCTGAGATCTTTCCTCTCCTGGGAACTCCCTGCCACTTATGGGAACTAACCTTAAGAGCGATGGTACGTTTGGGACGCAAAAGGACTTGGGGTGCCCTTCCCGGAGAGTATTCAACTTGCCTCTAGAGCGCCCAGGTGCTAACTTCCTTTCCGCAAAGGGGAGCACACAGCCACATATGAATCTTCAGTAGAGATCGAGTTTCCGTTTTGGAAGCATAAGGGTCTTGGCCTGCACTTACCTCAGAGAATGCAACTTGCCTCGAGTGCACGCAGGTCCTAACTTCTTTCCACCACTGGGAACAAACGGCCACGTGTGAATCTTCCCCTTCAGACCGCGTTTACGTTTTGGAAGCATGAGCGTCTTTCTGGGCCCCTAGCTCAGAGTACCCAACAAGCTTCTCGTCCGCCCTTGTTCTAAGTTCTTCCCTGAACTGGGAACCACACCGCCACTTGGGGGACTTAACCCGAAGTGCGATTACACGTTTTGGAGGCCTAAGGGACAGGACCTGCACTTATCTCAGAGTATCGAACGGGCTTCTGGTCTGCCCTTGTTCTAACGTTCTTTCCTGAACTGGAACACACCGCCACTTGGGAGACTTAACATCAAGTGTGATTTTACCGTGTTGGAAGCATAAGGGACAGGGCGTGCCCCTAACTCAGAGTCTCCAACGGGCTTCTGGTCGGCCCTTGTTCTACGTTCTCTCCTGAACTGGGGAAAAAAAAAAAAAAAAAAACGGCCACATAGGCCTCTTCGCCTTCAGAGCGTTTATACGGTTTGGAAGCATTAGGGACTGGACGAGCACTTAAGTCAGAGTCTCGCCCAGGCTTCTAGTCGGCAATTGTTCTACGTTCTTTCCCAAACTGGGAACAGGGCGCAAGAGGCCTGATCGCCTTAAGAGCGTTGATACCTGGTGGAAGCATAAGGGACTGCACGCTCACTTAACTCATAGCATCCAACTGGCTTCTAGTCTGCCCCTTGTTCTAAGTTCTTTCCTGATCTGGCAACACACGGCCGCATAGGCCTCTTCGCCTTAAGAGCGTTTACAGGTTCCGGAAGCATCAGGGACTGGGCGTGCACCTAATTCGGTGCATACGCCTGGTTTCAACCTGCCCTTGTTCCACGTCCTCTCCTGAACTGGAACACAGTGCGCACAGGCCTCTTCGCCTTCAGAGCGTTTATACATTTTAGAAGCCTAAGGGTCTGGACGGGCACTTAACTCAGAGTTTCCAACGGGCTTCTAGTCTGCCCTTGTTCTAAGCTCTTGCCTGAACTGGGAACACACGGCCCCACAGGCCTGTGTGCCTTAAGAGCGTTTAGAGGGTTTGGAGGCCTAAGGGACTGGACGTGCCCCTAACTCGGAGTATCCCACTGGCTTCTAGTCTACCCTTGTTCTAAGTTCCTTCCTGAACTGGGAGCACAACGCCACTTAGGAGACTTAACCTCAAGTGCGATTATACGTTTTGGAAGCCCAAGGGACAGGACGTGCACTTAACTCAGAGTATCCAAGGGGCTTCTAGCCTGCCCTTGTTCTTCTAAGTTCTTTCCTGGACTGGGAACACACGGCGGAAGAGGCCTCCTAGCATTAAGAGCCTTGATACCTTTTGGGAGCGTACTGGCCTTAGCCTGCATTTTCCTTCGACCTTACACCTTGCTTATCCTCCGCCTTTGTTCTAAGATCTTTCCCGAACGGGGAACACCTTGCCACTAATGAAACTTCACCTAAGGAGCGACGATAACGTTTTGGAAGTCTAGCGGACGTGGTGTGCGCTTCCCTCCGAGGACACAAGGGGTCTTCAGTCCGTCCTCGTTCTAAACTTCTTTCCTCCACTGGGAAGACACTGCCAGCATGGGTACTAGTATTCAGCGGGATTTTAGGTTTTGGAAGCAGAAGCGCGATGGGCCAGCACTTAACTCAGGGTCTCCTACCTGCCTCGAGACCGCTCTTGTTCTAACACCTTTCCCTTCCTCTGGGAAAACACTGCCATTTAGGAGTGTTCCTCTTCAGTGCCTTTTGTAGGCTCTGGAAGCATAAGGGCCTTCCCTCGAATTGAACTCCGAGTGTCCATCATGTGTCTAGCCTGCCCTTGTTCTGAGATCTTTCCTCTCCTGGGAACTCCCTGCCACTTATGGGAACTAACCTAAGAGCGATGGTACGTTTGGGACGCAAAAGGGGACTTGGGGTGCCCTTCCCGGAGAGTATTCAACTTGCCTCTAGAGCGCCCAGGTGCTAACTTCCTTTCCGCAAAGGGGAGCACACAGCCACATATGAATCTTCAGTAGAGATCGAGTTTCCGTTTTGGAGGCATAAGGGTCTTGGCCTGCACTTACCTCAGAGATGCAACTTGCCTCGAGTGCACGCAGGTCCTAACTTCTTTCCACCACTGGGAACAAACGGCCACGTGTGAATCTTCCCCTTCAGACCGCGTTTACGTTTTGGAAGCATGAGCGTCTTTCTGGGCCCCTAGCTCAGAGTACCCAACAAGCTTCTCGTCCGCCCTTGTTCTAAGTTCTTCCCTGAACTGGGACCACACCGCCACTTGGGGGACTTAACCCGAAGTGCGATTACACGTTTTGGAGGCCTAAGGGACAGGACCTGCACTTATCTCAGAGTATCGAACGGGCTTCTGGTCCTGCCCTTGTTCTACGTTCTTTCCTGAACTGGGATACACACCGCCACTTGGGAGACTTAACATCAAGTGTGATTTTACGTGTTGGAAGCATAAGGGACAGGGCGTGCCCCTAACTCAGAGTCTCCAACGGGCTTCTGGTCGGCCCCTTGTTCTACGTTCTCTCCTGAACTGGGGAAAAAAAAAAAAAAAAAAACGGCCACATAGGCCTCTTCGCCTTCAGAGCGTTTATTACGGTTTGGAAGCATTAGGGACTGGACGAGCACTTAAGTCAGAGTCTCGCCCAGGCTTCTAGTCGGCAATTGTTCTACGTTCTTTCCCAAAACTGGGAAACAGGGCGCAAGAGGCCTGATCGCCTTAAGAGCGTTGATACCTGGTGGAAGCATAAGGGACTGCACGCTCACTTAACTCATAGCATCCAACTGGCTTCTAGTCTGCCCTTGTTCTAAGTTCTTTCCTGATCTGGCAACACACGGCCGCATAGGCCTCTTCGCCTTAAGAGCGTTTACAGGTTCCGGAAGCATCAGGGACTGGGCGTGCACCTAATTCGGTGCATACGCCTGGTTTCAACCTGCCCTTTGTTCCACGTCCTCTCCTGAACTGGGAACACAGTGCGCACAGGCCTCTTCGCCTTCAGAGCGTTTATAACATTTTAGAAGCCTAAGGGTCTGGACGGGCACTTAACTCAGAGTTTCCAACGGGCTTCTAGTCTGCCCTTGTTCTAAGCTCTTGCCTGAACTGGGAACACACGGCCCCACAGGCCTGTGTGCCTTAAGAGCGTTTATAGGGTTTGGAGGCCTAAGGGACTGGACGTGCCCCTAACTCGGAGTATCCCACTGGCTTCTAGTCTACCCTTGTTCTAAGTTCCTTCCTGAACTGGGAGCACAACGCCACTTAGGAGACTTAACCTCAAGTGCGATTATACGTTTTGGAAGCCCAAGGGACAGGACGTGCACTTAACTCAGAGTATCCAAGGGGCTTCTAGCCCTGCCCTTGTTCTTCTAAGTTCTTTCCTGGACTGGGAACACACGGCGGAAGAGGCCTCCTAGCATTAAGAGCCTTGATACCTTTTGGGAGCGTACTGGCCTTAGCCTGCATTTTCCTTCGACCTTACACCTTGCTTATCCTCCGCCTTTGTTCTAAGATCTTTCCCGAACGGGGAACACCTTGCCACTAATGAAACTTCACCTAAGGAGCGACGATAACGTTTTGGAAGTCTAGCGGACGTGGTGTGCGCTTCCCTCCGAGGACACAAGGGGTCTTCAGTCCGTCCTCGTTCTAACTTCTTTCCTCCACTGGGAAGACACTGCCAGCATGGGTACTAGTATTCAGCGGGATTTTTAGGTTTTGGAAGCAGAAGCGCATGGGCCAGCACTTAACTCAGGGTCTCCTACCTGCCTCGAGACCGCTCTTGTTCTAACACCTTTCCCTTCCTCTGGGAAAACACTGCCATTTAGGAGTGTTCCTCTTCAGTGCCTTTGTAGGCTCTGGAAGCATAAGGGCCTTCCCTCGAATTGAACTCCGAGTGTCCATCATGTGTCTAGCCTGCCCTTGTTCTGAGATCTTTCCTCTCCTGGGAACTCCCTGCCACTTATGGGAACTAACCTTAAGAGCGATGGTACGTTTGGGACGCAAAAGGGACTTGGGGTGCCCTTCCCGGAGAGTATTCAACTTGCCTCTAGAGCGCCCAGGTGCTAACTTCCTTTCCGCAAAGGGGAGCACACAGCCACATATGAATCTTCAGTAGAGATCGAGTTTCCGTTTTGGAGGCATAAGGGTCTTGGCCTGCACTTACCTCAGAGAATGCAACTTGCCTCGAGTGCACGCAGGTCCTAACTTCTTTCCACCACTGGGAACAAACGGCCACGTGTGAATCTTCCCCTTCAGACCGCGTTTACGTTTTGGAAGCATGAGCGTCTTTCTGGGCCCCTAGCTCAGAGTACCCAACAAGCTTCTCGTCCGCCCTTGTTCTAAGTTCTTCCCTGAACTGGGACCACACCGCCACTTGGGGGGACTTAACCCGAAGTGCGATTACACGTTTTGGAGGCCTAAGGGACAGGACCTGCACTTATCTCAGAGTATCGAACGGGCTTCTGGTCTGCCCTTGTTCTACGTTCTTTCCTGAACTGGGAACACACCGCCACTTGGGGAGACTTAACATCAAGTGTGATTTTACGTGTTGGAAGCATAAGGGACAGGGCGTGCCCCCTAACTCAGAGTCTCCAACGGGCTTCTGGTCGGCCCTTGTTCTACGTTCTCTCCTGAACTGGGGAAAAAAAAAAAAAAAAAAAACGGCCACATAGGCCTCTTCGCCTTCAGAGCGTTTATACGGTTTGGAAGCATTAGGGACTGGACGAGCACTTAAGTCAGAGTCTCGCCCAGGCTTCTAGTCGGCAATTGTTCTACGTTCTTTCCCAAACTGGGAACAGGGCGCAAGAGGCCTGATCGCCTTAAGAGCGTTGATACCTGGTGGAAGCATAAGGGACTGCACGCTCACTTAACTCATAGCATCCAACTGGCTTCTAGTCTGCCCTTGTTCTAAGTTCTTTCCTGATCTGGCAACACACGGCCGCATAGGCCTCTTCGCCTTAAGAGCGTTTACAGGTTCCGGAAGCATCAGGGACTGGGCGTGCACCTAATTCGGTGCATACGCCTGGTTTCAACCTGCCCTTGTTCCACGTCCTCTCCTGAACTGGGAACACAGTGCGCACAGGCCTCTTCGCCTTCAGAGCGTTTATACATTTTAGAAGCCTAAGGGTCTGGACGGGCACTTAACTCAGAGTTTCCAACGGGCTTCTAGTCTGCCCTTGTTCTAAGCTCTTGCCTGAACTGGGAACACACGGCCCCACAGGCCTGTGTGCCTTAAGAGCGTTTTAGAGGGTTTGGAGGCCTAAGGGACTGGACGTGCCCCTAACTCGGAGTATCCCACTGGCTTCTAGTCTACCCTTGTTCTAAGTTCCTTCCTGAACTGGGAGCACAACGCCACTTAGGAGACTTAACCTCAAGTGCGATTATACGTTTTGGAAGCCCAAGGGACAGGACGTGCACTTAACTCAGAGTATCCAAGGGGCTTCTAGCCTGCCCTTGTTCTTCTAAGTTCTTTCCTGGACTGGGAACACACGGCGGAAGAGGCCTCCTAGCATTAAGAGCCTTGATACCTTTTGGGAGCGTACTGGCCTTAGCCTGCATTTTCCTTCGACCTTACACCTTGCTTATCCTCCGCCTTTGTTCTAAGATCTTTCCCGAACGGGGAACACCTTGCCACTAATGAAACTTCACCTAAGGAGCGACGATAACGTTTTGGAAGTCTAGCGGACGTGGTGTGCGCTTCCCTCCGAGGACACAAGGGGTCTTCAGTCCGTCCTCGTTCTAACTTCTTTCCTCCACTGGGAAGACACTGCCAGCATGGGTACTAGTATTCAGCGGGATTTTAGGTTTTGGAAGCAGAAGCGCATGGGCCAGCACTTAACTCAGGGTCTCCTACCTGCCCTCGAGACCGCTCTTGTTCTAACACCTTTCCCTTCCTCTGGGAAAACACTGCCATTTAGGAGTGTTCCTCTTCAGTGCCTTTGTAGGCTCTGGAAGCATAAGGGCCTTCCCTCGAATTGAACTCCGAGTGTCCATCATGTGTCTAGCCTGCCCTTGTTCTGAGATCTTTCCTCTCCTGGGAACTCCCTGCCACTTATGGGAACTAACCTTAAGAGCGATGGTACGTTTGGGACGCAAAAGGGACTTGGGGGTGCCCTTCCCGGAGAGTATTCAACTTGCCTCTAGAGCGCCCAGGTGCTAACTTCCTTTCCGCAACAGGGGAGCACACAGCCACATATGAATCTTCAGTAGAGATCGAGTTTCCGTTTTGGAGGCATAAGGGTCTTGGCCTGCACTTACCTCAGAGAATGCAACTTGCCTCGAGTGCACGCAGGTCCTAACTTCTTTCCACCACTGGGAACAAACGGCCACGTGTGAATCTTCCCCTTCAGACCGCGTTTACGTTTTGGAAGCATGAGCGTCTTTCTGGGCCCCCTAGCTCAGAGTACCCAACAAGCTTCTCGTCCGCCCTTGTTCTAAGTTCTTCCCTGAACTGGGACCACACCGCCACTTGGGGGACTTAACCCGAAGTGCGATTACACGTTTTGGAGGCCTAAGGGACAGGACCTGCACTTATCTCAGAGTATCGAACGGGCTTCTGGTCTGCCCTTGTCTACGGTTCTACCTTTCCTGAACTGGGAACACACCGCCACTTGGGAGACTTAACATCAAGTGTGATTTTACGTGTTGGAAGCATAAGGGACAGGGCGTGCCCCTAACTCAGAGTCTCCAACGGGCTTCTGGTCGGCCCTGTTTCTACCGTTCTCTCCTGAACTGGGGAAAAAAAAAAAAAAAAAACGGCCACATAGGCCTCTTCGCCTTCAGAGCGTTTATACGGTTTGGAAGCATTAGGGACTGGACGAGCACTTAAGTCAGAGTCTCGCCCAGGCTTCTAGTCGGCAATTGTTCTACGTTCTTTCCAAACTGGGAACAGGGCGCAAGAGGCCTGATCGCCCTTAAGAGCGTTGATACCTGGTGGAAGCATAAGGGACTGCACGCTCACTTAACTCATAGCATCCAACTGGCTTCTAGTCTGCCCTTGTTCTAAGTTCTTTCCTGATCTGGCACACACACGGCCGCATAGGCCTCTTCGCCTTAAGAGCGTTTACAGGTTCCGGAAGCATCAGGGACTGGGCGTGCACCTAATTCGGTGCATACGCCTGGTTTCAACCTGCCCTTGTTTCCACGTCCTCTCCTGAACTGGGAACACAGTGCGCACAGGCCTCTTCGCCTTCAGAGCGTTTATACATTTTAGAAGCCTAAGGGTCTGGACGGGCACTTAACTCAGAGTTTCCAACGGGCTTCTAGTCTGCCCTTGTTCTAAGCTCTTGCCTGAACTGGAACACACGGCCCCACAGGCCTGTGTGCCTTAAGAGCGTTTAGAGGGTTTGGAGGCCTAAGGGACTGGACGTGCCCCTAACTCGGAGTATCCCACTGGCTTCTAGTCTACCCTTGTTCTAAGTTCCTTCCTGAACTGGGAGCACAACGCCACTTAGGAGACTTAACCTCAAGTGCGATTATACGTTTTGGAAGCCCAAGGGACAGGACGTGCACTTAACTCAGAGTATCCAAGGGGGCTTCTAGCCTGCCCTTGTTCTTCTAAGTTCTTTCCTGGACTGGGAACACACGGCGGAAGAGGCCTCCTAGCATTAAGAGCCTTGATACCTTTTGGGAGCGTACTGGCCTTAGCCTGCATTTTCCTTCGACCTTACACCTTGCTTTCCTCCGCCTTTGTTCTAAGATCTTTCCCGAACGGGGAACACCTTGCCACTAATGAAACTTCACCTAAGGAGCGACGATAACGTTTTGGAAGTCTAGCGGACGTGGTGTGCGCTTCCCTCCGAGGACACAAGGGGTCTTCAGTCCGTCCTCGTTCTAACTTCTTTCCTCCACTGGGAAGACACTGCCAGCATGGGTACTAGTATTCAGCGGGATTTAGGTTTTGGAAGCAGAAGCGCATGGGCCAGCACTTAACTCAGGGTCTCCTACCTGCCTCGAGACCGCTCTTGTTCTAACACCTTTCCCTTCCTCTGGGAAAACACTGCCATTAGGAGTGTTCCTCTTCAGTGCCTTTGTAGGCTCTGGAAGCATAAGGGGCCTTCCCTCGAATTGAACTCCGAGTGTCCATCATGTGTCTAGCCTGCCCTTGTTCTGAGATCTTTCCTCTCCTGGGAACTCCCTGCCACTTATGGGAAACTAACCTTAAGAGCGATGGTACGTTTGGGACGCAAAAGGGACTTGGGGTGCCCCTTCCCGGAGAGTATTCAACTTGCCTCTAGAGCGCCCAGGTGCTAACTTCCTTTCCGCAAAGGGGAGCACACAGCCACATATGAATCTTCAGTAGAGATCGAGTTTCCGTTTTGGAGGCATAAGGGTCTTGGCCTGCACTTACCTCAGAGAATGCAACTTGCCTCGAGTGCACGCAGGTCCTAACTTCTTTCCACCACTGGGAACAAACGGCCACGTGTGAATCTTCCCCTTCAGACCGCGTTTACCGTTTTGGAAGCATGAGCGTCTTTCTGGGCCCCTAGCTCAGAGTACCCAACAAGCTTCTCGTCCGCCCTTGTTCTAAGTTCTTCCCTGAACTGGGACCACACCGCCACTTGGGGGACTTAACCCGAAGTGCGATTACACGTTTTGGAGGCCTAAGGGACAGGACCTGCACTTATCTCAGAGTATCGAACGGGCTTCTGGTCTGCCCTTGTTCTACGTTCTTTCCTGAACTGGGAACACACCGCCACTTGGGAGACTTAACATCAAGTGTGATTTTACGTGTTGGAAGCATAAGGGACAGGGCGTGCCCCTAACTCAGAGTCTCCAACGGGCTTCTGGTCGGCCCTTGTTCTACGTTCTCTCCTGAACTGGGGAAAAAAAAAAAAAAAAAAAAACGGCCACATAGGCCTCTTCGCCTTCAGAGCGTTTATACGGTTTGGAAGCATTAGGGACTGGACGAGCACTTAAGTCAGAGTCTCGCCCAGGCTTCTAGTCGGCAATTGTTCTACGTTCTTTCCCAAACTGGGAACAGGGCGCAAGAGGCCTGATCGCCTTAAGAGCGTTGATACCTGGTGGAAGCATAAGGGACTGCACGCTCACTTAACTCATAGCATCCAACTGGCTTCTAGTCTGCCCTTGTTCTAAGTTCTTTCCTGATCTGGCAACACACGGCCGCATAGGCCTCTTCGCCTTAAGAGCGTTTACAGGTTCCGGAAGCATCAGGGACTGGGCGTGCACCTAATTCGGTGCATACGCCTGGTTTCAACCTGCCCTTGTTCCACGTCCTCTCCTGAACTGGGAACACAGTGCGCACAGGCCTCTTCGCCTTCAGAGCGTTTATACATTTTAGAAGCCTAAGGGTCTGGACGGGCACTTAACTCAGAGTTTCCAACGGGCTTCTAGTCTGCCCTTGTTTCTAAGCTCATGCCTGAACTGGGAACACACGGCCCCACAGGCCTGTGTGCCTTAAGAGCGTTTTATAGGGTTTGGAGGCCTAAGGGGACTGGACGTGCCCCTAACTCGGAGTATCCCACTGGCTTCTAGTCTACCCCTTGTTCTAAGTTCCTTCCTGAACTGGGAGCACAACGCCACTTAGGAGACTTAACCTCAAGTGCGATTATACGTTTTGGAAGCCCAAGGGACAGGACGTGCACTTAACTCAGAGTATCCAAGGGGCTTCTAGCCTGCCCTTGTTCTTCAAAGTTCTTTCCTGACTGGGAACACACGGCGGAAGAGGCCTCCTAGCATTAAGAGCCTTGATACCTTTTGGGAGCGTACTGGCCTTAGCCTGCATTTTCCTTCGACCTTACACCTTGCTTATCCTCCGCCTTTGTTCTAAGATCTTTCCCGAACGGGGAACACCTTGCCACTAATGAAACTTCACCTAAGGAGCGACGATAACGTTTTGGAAGTCTAGCGGACGTGGTGTGCGCTTCCCTCCGAGGACACAAGGGGTCTTCAGTCCGTCCTCGTTCTAACTTCTTTCCTCCACTGGAAAGACACTGCCAGCATGGGTACTAGTATTCAGCGGGATTTTAGGTTTTGGAAGCAGAAGCGCATGGGCCAGCACTTAACTCAGGGTCTCCTACCTGCCTCGAGACCGCTCTTGTTCTAACACCTTTCCCTTCCTCTGGGAAAAACACTGCCATTTAGGAGTGTTCCTCTTCAGTGCCTTTGTAGGCTCTGGAAGCATAAGGGCCTTCCCTCGAATTGAACTCCGAGTGTCCATCATGTGTCTAGCCTGCCCTTGTTCTGAGATCTTTCCTCTCCTGGGAACTCCCTGCCACTTATGGGAACTAACCTTAAGAGCGATGGTACGTTTGGGGACGCAAAAGGGACTTGGGGTGCCCTTCCCGGGAGAGTATTCAACTTGCCTCTAGAGCGCCCAGGTGCTAACTTCCTTTCCGCAAAGGGGAGCACACAGCCACATATGAATCTTCAGTAGAGATCGAGTTTCCGTTTTGGAGGCATAAGGGTCTTGGCCTGCACTTACCTCAGAGAATGCAACTTGCCTCGAGTGCACGCAGGTCCTAACTTCTTTCCACCACTGGGAACAAACGGCCACGTGTGAATCTTCCCCTTCAGACCGCGTTTACGTTTTGGAAGCATGAGCGTCTTTCTGGGCCCCTAGCTCAGAGTACCCAACAAGCTTCTCGTCCGCCCTTGTTCTAAGTTCTTCCCTGAACTGGGACCCACACCGCCACTTGGGGGACTTAACCCGAAGTGCGATTACACGTTTTGGAGGCCTAAGGGACAGGACCTGCACTTATCTCAGAGTATCGAACGGGCTTCTGGTCTGCCCTTGTTCTACGTTCTTTCCTGAACTGGGAACACACCGCCACTTGGGAGACTTAACATCAAGTGTGATTTTAACGTGTTGGAAGCATAAGGGACAGGGCGTGCCCCTAACTCAGAGTCTCCAACGGGCTTCTGGTCGGCCCTTGTTCTACGTTCTCTCCTGAACTGGGGAAAAAAAAAAAAAAAAAAACGGCCACATAGGCCTCTTCGCCTTCAGAGCGTTTATACGGTTTGGAAGCATTAGGGACTGGACGAGCACTTAAGTCAGAGTCTCGCCCAGGCTTCTAGTCGGCAATTGTTCTACGTTCTTTCCCAAACTGGGAACAGGGCGCAAGAGGCCTGATCGCCTTAAGAGCGTTGATACCTGGTGGAAGCATAAGGGACTGCACGCTCACTTAACTCATAGCATCCAACTGGCTTCTAGTCTGCCCTTGTTCTAAGTTCTTTCCTGATCTGGCAACACACGGCCGCATAGGCCTCTTCGCCTTAAGAGCGTTTACAGGTTCCGAAGCATCAGGGGACTGGGCGGTGCACCTAATTCGGTGCATACGCCTGGTTTCAACCTGCCCTTGTTCCACGTCCTCCTCCTGAACTGGGAACACAGTGCGCACAGGCCTCTTCGCCTTCAGAGCGTTTATACATTTTAGAAGCCTAAGGGTCTGGACGGGCACTTAACTCAGAGTTTCCAACGGGCTTCTAGTCTGCCCTTGTTCTAAGCTCTTGGCCTGAACTGGGAACACACGGCCCCACAGGCCCTGTGTGCCTTAAGAGCGTTTATAGGGTTTGGAGGCCTAAGGGACTGGACGTGCCCCTAACTCGGAGTATCCCACTGGCTTCTAGTCTACCCTTGTTCTAAGTCCTTCCTGAACTGGGAGCACAACGCCACTTAGGAGACTTAACCTCAAGTGCGATTATACGTTTTGGAAGCCCAAGGGACAGGACCGTGCACTTAACTCAGAGTATCCAAGGGGCTTCTAGCCTGCCCTTGTTCTTCTAAGTTCTTTCCTGGACTGGGAACACACGGCGGAAGAGGCCTCCTAGCATTAAGAGCCTTGATACCTTTTGGGAGCCGTACTGGCCTTAGCCTGCATTTTCCTTCGACCTTACACCTTGCTTATCCTCCGCCTTTGTTCTAAGATCTTTCCCGAACGGGGAACACCTTGCCACTAATGAAACTTCACCTAAGGAGCGACGATAACGTTTTGGAAGTCTAGCGGACGTGGTGTGCGCTTCCCTCCGAG
>NW_025721459.1:0-59065 GCF_922984935.1 Meles meles
CCCTAACCCTAACCCTAACCCTAACCCTAACCCTAACCCTAACCCTAACCCTAACCCTAACCCTAACCCTAACCCTAACCCTAACCCTAACCCTAACCCTAACCCTAACCCTAACCCTAACCCTAACCCTAACCCTAACCCTAACCCTAACCCTAACCCTAACCCTAACCCTAACCCTAACCCTAACCCTAACCCTAACCCTAACCCTAACCCTAACCCTAACCCTAACCCTAACCCTAACCCTAACCCTAACCCTAACCCTAACCCTAACCCTAACCCTAACCCTAACCCTAACCCTAACCCTAACCCTAACCCTAACCCTAACCCTAACCCTAACCCTAACCCTAACCCTAACCCTAACCCTAACCCTAACCCTAACCCTAACCCTAACCCTAACCCTAACCCTAACCCTAACCCTAACCCTAACCCTAACCCTAACCCTAACCCTAACCCTAACCCTAACCCTAACCCTAACCCTAACCCTAACCCTAACCCTAACCCTAACCCTAACCCTAACCCTAACCCTAACCCTAACCCTAACCCTAACCCTAACCCTAACCCTAACCCTAACCCTAACCCTAACCCTAACCCTAACCCTAACCCTAACCCTAACCCTAACCCTAACCCTAACCCTAACCCTAACCCTAACCCTAACCCTAACCCTAACCCTAACCCTAACCCTAACCCTAACCCTAACCCTAACCCTAACCCTAACCCTAACCCTAACCCTAACCCTAACCCTAACCCTAACCCTAACCCTAACCCTAACCCTAACCCTAACCCTAACCCTAACCCTAACCCTAACCCTAACCCTAACCCTAACCCTAACCCTAACCCTAACCCTAACCCTAACCCTAACCCTAACCCTAACCCTAACCCTAACCCTAACCCTAACCCTAACCCTAACCCTAACCCTAACCCTAACCCTAACCCTAACCCTAACCCTAACCCTAACCCTAACCCTAACCCTAACCCTAACCCTAACCCTAACCCTAACCCTAACCCTAACCCTAACCCTAACCCTAACCCTAACCCTAACCCTAACCCTAACCCTAACCCTAACCCTAACCCTAACCCTAACCCTAACCCTAACCCTAACCCTAACCCTAACCCTAACCCTAACCCTAACCCTAACCCTAACCCTAACCCTAACCCTAACCCTAACCCTAACCCTAACCCTAACCCTAACCCTAACCCTAACCCTAACCCTAACCCTAACCCTAACCCTAACCCTAACCCTAACCCTAACCCTAACCCTAACCCTAACCCTAACCCTAACCCTAACCCTAACCCTAACCCTAACCCTAACCCTAACCCTAACCCTAACCCTAACCCTAACCCTAACCCTAACCCTAACCCTAACCCTAACCCTAACTAACCCTAACCCTAACCCTAACCCTAACCCTAACCCTAACCCTAACCCTAACCCTAACCCTAACCCTAACCCTAACCCTAACCCTAACCCTAACCCTAACCCTAACCCTAACCCTAACCCTAACCCTAACCCTAACCCTAACCCTAACCCTAACCCTAACCCTAACCCTAACCCTAACCCTAACCCTAACCCTAACCCTAACCCTAACCCTAACCCTAACCCTAACCCTAACCCTAACCCTAACCCTAACCCTAACCCTAACCCTAACCCTAACCCTAACCCTAACCCTAACCCTAACCCTAACCCTAACCCTAACCCTAACCCTAACCCTAACCCTAACCCTAACCCTAACCCTAACCCTAACCCTAACCCTAACCCTAACCCTAACCCTAACCCTAACCCTAACCCTAACCCTAACCCTAACCCTAACCCTAACCCTAACCCTAACCCTAACCCTAACCCTAACCCTAACCCTAACCCTAACCCTAACCCTAACCCTAACCCTAACCCTAACCCTAACCCTAACCCTAACCCTAACCCTAACCCTAACCCTAACCCTAACCCTAACCCTAACCCTAACCCTAACCCTAACCCTAACCCTAACCCTAACCCTAACCCTAACCCTAACCCTAACCCTAACCCTAACCCTAACCCTAACCCTAACCCTAACCCTAACCCTAACCCTAACCCTAACCCTAACCCTAACCCTAACCCTAACCCTAACCCTAACCCTAACCCTAACCCTAACCCTAACCCTAACCCTAACCCTAACCCTAACCCTAACCCTAACCCTAACCCTAACCCTAACCCTAACCCTAACCCTAACCCTAACCCTAACCCTAACCCTAACCCTAACCCTAACCCTAACCCTAACCCTAACCCTAACCCTAACCCTAACCCTAACCCTAACCCTAACCCTAACCCTAACCCTAACCCTAACCCTAACCCTAACCCTAACCCTAACCCTAACCCTAACCCTAACCCTAACCCTAACCCTAACCCTAACCCTAACCCTAACCCTAACCCTAACCCTAACCCTAACCCTAACCCTAACCCTAACCCTAACCCTAACCCTAACCCTAACCCTAACCCTAACCCTAACCCTAACCCTAACCCTAACCCTAACCCTAACCCTAACCCTAACCCTAACCCTAACCCTAACCCTAACCCTAACCCTAACCCTAACCCTAACCCTAACCCTAACCCTAACCCTAACCCTAACCCTAACCCTAACCCTAACCCTAACCCTAACCCTAACCCTAACCCTAACCCTAACCCTAACCCTAACCCTAACCCTAACCCTAACCCTAACCCTAACCCTAACCCTAACCCTAACCCTAACCCTAACCCTAACCCTAACCCTAACCCTAACCCTAACCCTAACCCTAACCCTAACCCTAACCCTAACCCTAACCCTAACCCTAACCCTAACCCTAACCCTAACCCTAACCCTAACCCTAACCCTAACCCTAACCCTAACCCTAACCCTAACCCTAACCCTAACCCTAACCCTAACCCTAACCCTAACCCTAACCCTAACCCTAACCCTAACCCTAACCCTAACCCTAACCCTAACCCTAACCCTAACCCTAACCCTAACCCTAACCCTAACCCTAACCCTAACCCTAACCCTAACCCTAACCCTAACCCTAACCCTAACCCTAACCCTAACCCTAACCCTAACCCTAACCCTAACCCTAACCCTAACCCTAACCCTAACCCTAACCCTAACCCTAACCCTAACCCTAACCCTAACCCTAACCCTAACCCTAACCCTAACCCTAACCCTAACCCTAACCCTAACCCTAACCCTAACCCTAACCCTAACCCTAACCCTAACCCTAACCCTAACCCTAACCCTAACCCTAACCCTAACCCTAACCCTAACCCTAACCCTAACCCTAACCCTAACCCTAACCCTAACCCTAACCCTAACCCTAACCCTAACCCTAACCCTAACCCTAACCCTAACCCTAACCCTAACCCTAACCCTAACCCTAACCCTAACCCTAACCCTAACCCTAACCCTAACCCTAACCCTAACCCTAACCCTAACCCTAACCCTAACCCTAACCCTAACCCTAACCCTAACCCTAACCCTAACCCTAACCCTAACCCTAACCCTAACCCTAACCCTAACCCTAACCCTAACCCTAACCCTAACCCTAACCCTAACCCTAACCCTAACCCTAACCCTAACCCTAACCCTAACCCTAACCCTAACCCTAACCCTAACCCTAACCCTAACCCTAACCCTAACCCTAACCCTAACCCTAACCCTAACCCTAACCCTAACCCTAACCCTAACCCTAACCCTAACCCTAACCCTAACCCTAACCCTAACCCTAACCCTAACCCTAACCCTAACCCTAACCCTAACCCTAACCCTAACCCTAACCCTAACCCTAACCCTAACCCTAACCCTAACCCTAACCCTAACCCTAACCCTAACCCTAACCCTAACCCTAACCCTAACCCTAACCCTAACCCTAACCCTAACCCTAACCCTAACCCTAACCCTAACCCTAACCCTAACCCTAACCCTAACCCTAACCCTAACCCTAACCCTAACCCTAACCCTAACCCTAACCCTAACCCTAACCCTAACCCTAACCCTAACCCTAACCCTAACCCTAACCCTAACCCTAACCCTAACCCTAACCCTAACCCTAACCCTAACCCTAACCCTAACCCTAACCCTAACCCTAACCCTAACCCTAACCCTAACCCTAACCCTAACCCTAACCCTAACCCTAACCCTAACCCTAACCCTAACCCTAACCCTAACCCTAACCCTAACCCTAACCCTAACCCTAACCCTAACCCTAACCCTAACCCTAACCCTAACCCTAACCCTAACCCTAACCCTAACCCTAACCCTAACCCTAACCCTAACCCTAACCCTAACCCTAACCCTAACCCTAACCCTAACCCTAACCCTAACCCTAACCCTAACCCTAACCCTAACCCTAACCCTAACCCTAACCCTAACCCTAACCCTAACCCTAACCCTAACCCTAACCCTAACCCTAACCCTAACCCTAACCCTAACCCTAACCCTAACCCTAACCCTAACCCTAACCCTAACCCTAACCCTAACCCTAACCCTAACCCTAACCCTAACCCTAACCCTAACCCTAACCCTAACCCTAACCCTAACCCTAACCCTAACCCTAACCCTAACCCTAACCCTAACCCTAACCCTAACCCTAACCCTAACCCTAACCCTAACCCTAACCCTAACCCTAACCCTAACCCTAACCCTAACCCTAACCCTAACCCTAACCCTAACCCTAACCCTAACCCTAACCCTAACCCTAACCCTAACCCTAACCCTAACCCTAACCCTAACCCTAACCCTAACCCTAACCCTAACCCTAACCCTAACCCTAACCCTAACCCTAACCCTAACCCTAACCCTAACCCTAACCCTAACCCTAACCCTAACCCTAACCCTAACCCTAACCCTAACCCTAACCCTAACCCTAACCCTAACCCTAACCCTAACCCTAACCCTAACCCTAACCCTAACCCTAACCCTAACCCTAACCCTAACCCTAACCCTAACCCTAACCCTAACCCTAACCCTAACCCTAACCCTAACCCTAACCCTAACCCTAACCCTAACCCTAACCCTAACCCTAACCCTAACCCTAACCCTAACCCTAACCCTAACCCTAACCCTAACCCTAACCCTAACCCTAACCCTAACCCTAACCCTAACCCTAACCCTAACCCTAACCCTAACCCTAACCCTAACCCTAACCCTAACCCTAACCCTAACCCTAACCCTAACCCTAACCCTAACCCTAACCCTAACCCTAACCCTAACCCTAACCCTAACCCTAACCCTAACCCTAACCCTAACCCTAACCCTAACCCTAACCCTAACCCTAACCCTAACCCTAACCCTAACCCTAACCCTAACCCTAACCCTAACCCTAACCCTAACCCTAACCCTAACCCTAACCCTAACCCTAACCCTAACCCTAACCCTAACCCTAACCCTAACCCTAACCCTAACCCTAACCCTAACCCTAACCCTAACCCTAACCCTAACCCTAACCCTAACCCTAACCCTAACCCTAACCCTAACCCTAACCCTAACCCTAACCCTAACCCTAACCCTAACCCTAACCCTAACCCTAACCCTAACCCTAACCCTAACCCTAACCCTAACCCTAACCCTAACCCTAACCCTAACCCTAACCCTAACCCTAACCCTAACCCTAACCCTAACCCTAACCCTAACCCTAACCCTAACCCTAACCCTAACCCTAACCCTAACCCTAACCCTAACCCTAACCCTAACCCTAACCCTAACCCTAACCCTAACCCTAACCCTAACCCTAACCCTAACCCTAACCCTAACCCTAACCCTAACCCTAACCCTAACCCTAACCCTAACCCTAACCCTAACCCTAACCCTAACCCTAACCCTAACCCTAACCCTAACCCTAACCCTAACCCTAACCCTAACCCTAACCCTAACCCTAACCCTAACCCTAACCCTAACCCTAACCCTAACCCTAACCCTAACCCTAACCCTAACCCTAACCCTAACCCTAACCCTAACCCTAACCCTAACCCTAACCCTAACCCTAACCCTAACCCTAACCCTAACCCTAACCCTAACCCTAACCCTAACCCTAACCCTAACCCTAACCCTAACCCTAACCCTAACCCTAACCCTAACCCTAACCCTAACCCTAACCCTAACCCTAACCCTAACCCTAACCCTAACCCTAACCCTAACCCTAACCCTAACCCTAACCCTAACCCTAACCCTAACCCTAACCCTAACCCTAACCCTAACCCTAACCCTAACCCTAACCCTAACCCTAACCCTAACCCTAACCCTAACCCTAACCCTAACCCTAACCCTAACCCTAACCCTAACCCTAACCCTAACCCTAACCCTAACCCTAACCCTAACCCTAACCCTAACCCTAACCCTAACCCTAACCCTAACCCTAACCCTAACCCTAACCCTAACCCTAACCCTAACCCTAACCCTAACCCTAACCCTAACCCTAACCCTAACCCTAACCCTAACCCTAACCCTAACCCTAACCCTAACCCTAACCCTAACCCTAACCCTAACCCTAACCCTAACCCTAACCCTAACCCTAACCCTAACCCTAACCCTAACCCTAACCCTAACCCTAACCCTAACCCTAACCCTAACCCTAACCCTAACCCTAACCCTAACCCTAACCCTAACCCTAACCCTAACCCTAACCCTAACCCTAACCCTAACCCTAACCCTAACCCTAACCCTAACCCTAACCCTAACCCTAACCCTAACCCTAACCCTAACCCTAACCCTAACCCTAACCCTAACCCTAACCCTAACCCTAACCCTAACCCTAACCCTAACCCTAACCCTAACCCTAACCCTAACCCTAACCCTAACCCTAACCCTAACCCTAACCCTAACCCTAACCCTAACCCTAACCCTAACCCTAACCCTAACCCTAACCCTAACCCTAACCCTAACCCTAACCCTAACCCTAACCCTAACCCTAACCCTAACCCTAACCCTAACCCTAACCCTAACCCTAACCCTAACCCTAACCCTAACCCTAACCCTAACCCTAACCCTAACCCTAACCCTAACCCTAACCCTAACCCTAACCCTAACCCTAACCCTAACCCTAACCCTAACCCTAACCCTAACCCTAACCCTAACCCTAACCCTAACCCTAACCCTAACCCTAACCCTAACCCTAACCCTAACCCTAACCCTAACCCTAACCCTAACCCTAACCCTAACCCTAACCCTAACCCTAACCCTAACCCTAACCCTAACCCTAACCCTAACCCTAACCCTAACCCTAACCCTAACCCTAACCCTAACCCTAACCCTAACCCTAACCCTAACCCTAACCCTAACCCTAACCCTAACCCTAACCCTAACCCTAACCCTAACCCTAACCCTAACCCTAACCCTAACCCTAACCCTAACCCTAACCCTAACCCTAACCCTAACCCTAACCCTAACCCTAACCCTAACCCTAACCCTAACCCTAACCCTAACCCTAACCCTAACCCTAACCCTAACCCTAACCCTAACCCTAACCCTAACCCTAACCCTAACCCTAACCCTAACCCTAACCCTAACCCTAACCCTAACCCTAACCCTAACCCTAACCCTAACCCTAACCCTAACCCTAACCCTAACCCTAACCCTAACCCTAACCCTAACCCTAACCCTAACCCTAACCCTAACCCTAACCCTAACCCTAACCCTAACCCTAACCCTAACCCTAACCCTAACCCTAACCCTAACCCTAACCCTAACCCTAACCCTAACCCTAACCCTAACCCTAACCCTAACCCTAACCCTAACCCTAACCCTAACCCTAACCCTAACCCTAACCCTAACCCTAACCCTAACCCTAACCCTAACCCTAACCCTAACCCTAACCCTAACCCTAACCCTAACCCTAACCCTAACCCTAACCCTAACCCTAACCCTAACCCTAACCCTAACCCTAACCCTAACCCTAACCCTAACCCTAACCCTAACCCTAACCCTAACCCTAACCCTAACCCTAACCCTAACCCTAACCCTAACCCTAACCCTAACCCTAACCCTAACCCTAACCCTAACCCTAACCCTAACCCTAACCCTAACCCTAACCCTAACCCTAACCCTAACCCTAACCCTAACCCTAACCCTAACCCTAACCCTAACCCTAACCCTAACCCTAACCCTAACCCTAACCCTAACCCTAACCCTAACCCTAACCCTAACCCTAACCCTAACCCTAACCCTAACCCTAACCCTAACCCTAACCCTAACCCTAACCCTAACCCTAACCCTAACCCTAACCCTAACCCTAACCCTAACCCTAACCCTAACCCTAACCCTAACCCTAACCCTAACCCTAACCCTAACCCTAACCCTAACCCTAACCCTAACCCTAACCCTAACCCTAACCCTAACCCTAACCCTAACCCTAACCCTAACCCTAACCCTAACCCTAACCCTAACCCTAACCCTAACCCTAACCCTAACCCTAACCCTAACCCTAACCCTAACCCTAACCCTAACCCTAACCCTAACCCTAACCCTAACCCTAACCCTAACCCTAACCCTAACCCTAACCCTAACCCTAACCCTAACCCTAACCCTAACCCTAACCCTAACCCTAACCCTAACCCTAACCCTAACCCTAACCCTAACCCTAACCCTAACCCTAACCCTAACCCTAACCCTAACCCTAACCCTAACCCTAACCCTAACCCTAACCCTAACCCTAACCCTAACCCTAACCCTAACCCTAACCCTAACCCTAACCCTAACCCTAACCCTAACCCTAACCCTAACCCTAACCCTAACCCTAACCCTAACCCTAACCCTAACCCTAACCCTAACCCTAACCCTAACCCTAACCCTAACCCTAACCCTAACCCTAACCCTAACCCTAACCCTAACCCTAACCCTAACCCTAACCCTAACCCTAACCCTAACCCTAACCCTAACCCTAACCCTAACCCTAACCCTAACCCTAACCCTAACCCTAACCCTAACCCTAACCCTAACCCTAACCCTAACCCTAACCCTAACCCTAACCCTAACCCTAACCCTAACCCTAACCCTAACCCTAACCCTAACCCTAACCCTAACCCTAACCCTAACCCTAACCCTAACCCTAACCCTAACCCTAACCCTAACCCTAACCCTAACCCTAACCCTAACCCTAACCCTAACCCTAACCCTAACCCTAACCCTAACCCTAACCCTAACCCTAACCCTAACCCTAACCCTAACCCTAACCCTAACCCTAACCCTAACCCTAACCCTAACCCTAACCCTAACCCTAACCCTAACCCTAACCCTAACCCTAACCCTAACCCTAACCCTAACCCTAACCCTAACCCTAACCCTAACCCTAACCCTAACCCTAACCCTAACCCTAACCCTAACCCTAACCCTAACCCTAACCCTAACCCTAACCCTAACCCTAACCCTAACCCTAACCCTAACCCTAACCCTAACCCTAACCCTAACCCTAACCCTAACCCTAACCCTAACCCTAACCCTAACCCTAACCCTAACCCTAACCCTAACCCTAACCCTAACCCTAACCCTAACCCTAACCCTAACCCTAACCCTAACCCTAACCCTAACCCTAACCCTAACCCTAACCCTAACCCTAACCCTAACCCTAACCCTAACCCTAACCCTAACCCTAACCCTAACCCTAACCCTAACCCTAACCCTAACCCTAACCCTAACCCTAACCCTAACCCTAACCCTAACCCTAACCCTAACCCTAACCCTAACCCTAACCCTAACCCTAACCCTAACCCTAACCCTAACCCTAACCCTAACCCTAACCCTAACCCTAACCCTAACCCTAACCCTAACCCTAACCCTAACCCTAACCCTAACCCTAACCCTAACCCTAACCCTAACCCTAACCCTAACCCTAACCCTAACCCTAACCCTAACCCTAACCCTAACCCTAACCCTAACCCTAACCCTAACCCTAACCCTAACCCTAACCCTAACCCTAACCCTAACCCTAACCCTAACCCTAACCCTAACCCTAACCCTAACCCTAACCCTAACCCTAACCCTAACCCTAACCCTAACCCTAACCCTAACCCTAACCCTAACCCTAACCCTAACCCTAACCCTAACCCTAACCCTAACCCTAACCCTAACCCTAACCCTAACCCTAACCCTAACCCTAACCCTAACCCTAACCCTAACCCTAACCCTAACCCTAACCCTAACCCTAACCCTAACCCTAACCCTAACCCTAACCCTAACCCTAACCCTAACCCTAACCCTAACCCTAACCCTAACCCTAACCCTAACCCTAACCCTAACCCTAACCCTAACCCTAACCCTAACCCTAACCCTAACCCTAACCCTAACCCTAACCCTAACCCTAACCCTAACCCTAACCCTAACCCTAACCCTAACCCTAACCCTAACCCTAACCCTAACCCTAACCCTAACCCTAACCCTAACCCTAACCCTAACCCTAACCCTAACCCTAACCCTAACCCTAACCCTAACCCTAACCCTAACCCTAACCCTAACCCTAACCCTAACCCTAACCCTAACCCTAACCCTAACCCTAACCCTAACCCTAACCCTAACCCTAACCCTAACCCTAACCCTAACCCTAACCCTAACCCTAACCCTAACCCTAACCCTAACCCTAACCCTAACCCTAACCCTAACCCTAACCCTAACCCTAACCCTAACCCTAACCCTAACCCTAACCCTAACCCTAACCCTAACCCTAACCCTAACCCTAACCCTAACCCTAACCCTAACCCTAACCCTAACCCTAACCCTAACCCTAACCCTAACCCTAACCCTAACCCTAACCCTAACCCTAACCCTAACCCTAACCCTAACCCTAACCCTAACCCTAACCCTAACCCTAACCCTAACCCTAACCCTAACCCTAACCCTAACCCTAACCCTAACCCTAACCCTAACCCTAACCCTAACCCTAACCCTAACCCTAACCCTAACCCTAACCCTAACCCTAACCCTAACCCTAACCCTAACCCTAACCCTAACCCTAACCCTAACCCTAACCCTAACCCTAACCCTAACCCTAACCCTAACCCTAACCCTAACCCTAACCCTAACCCTAACCCTAACCCTAACCCTAACCCTAACCCTAACCCTAACCCTAACCCTAACCCTAACCCTAACCCTAACCCTAACCCTAACCCTAACCCTAACCCTAACCCTAACCCTAACCCTAACCCTAACCCTAACCCTAACCCTAACCCTAACAACCCTAACCCTAACCCTAACCCTAACCCTAACCCTAACCCTAACCCTAACCCTAACCCTAACCCTAACCCTAACCCTAACCCTAACCCTAACCCTAACCCTAACCCTAACCCTAACCCTAACCCTAACCCTAACCCTAACCCTAACCCTAACCCTAACCCTAACCCTAACCCTAACCCTAACCCTAACCCTAACCCTAACCCTAACCCTAACCCTAACCCTAACCCTAACCCTAACCCTAACCCTAACCCTAACCCTAACCCTAACCCTAACCCTAACCCTAACCCTAACCCTAACCCTAACCCTAACCCTAACCCTAACCCTAACCCTAACCCTAACCCTAACCCTAACCCTAACCCTAACCCTAACCCTAACCCTAACCCTAACCCTAACCCTAACCCTAACCCTAACCCTAACCCTAACCCTAACCCTAACCCTAACCCTAACCCTAACCCTAACCCTAACCCTAACCCTAACCCTAACCCTAACCCTAACCCTAACCCTAACCCTAACCCTAACCCTAACCCTAACCCTAACCCTAACCCTAACCCTAACCCTAACCCTAACCCTAACCCTAACCCTAACCCTAACCCTAACCCTAACCCTAACCCTAACCCTAACCCTAACCCTAACCCTAACCCTAACCCTAACCCTAACCCTAACCCTAACCCTAACCCTAACCCTAACCCTAACCCTAACCCTAACCCTAACCCTAACCCTAACCCTAACCCTAACCCTAACCCTAACCCTAACCCTAACCCTAACCCTAACCCTAACCCTAACCCTAACCCTAACCCTAACCCTAACCCTAACCCTAACCCTAACCCTAACCCTAACCCTAACCCTAACCCTAACCCTAACCCTAACCCTAACCCTAACCCTAACCCTAACCCTAACCCTAACCCTAACCCTAACCCTAACCCTAACCCTAACCCTAACCCTAACCCTAACCCTAACCCTAACCCTAACCCTAACCCTAACCCTAACCCTAACCCTAACCCTAACCCTAACCCTAACCCTAACCCTAACCCTAACCCTAACCCTAACCCTAACCCTAACCCTAACCCTAACCCTAACCCTAACCCTAACCCTAACCCTAACCCTAACCCTAACCCTAACCCTAACCCTAACCCTAACCCTAACCCTAACCCTAACCCTAACCCTAACCCTAACCCTAACCCTAACCCTAACCCTAACCCTAACCCTAACCCTAACCCTAACCCTAACCCTAACCCTAACCCTAACCCTAACCCTAACCCTAACCCTAACCCTAACCCTAACCCTAACCCTAACCCTAACCCTAACCCTAACCCTAACCCTAACCCTAACCCTAACCCTAACCCTAACCCTAACCCTAACCCTAACCCTAACCCTAACCCTAACCCTAACCCTAACCCTAACCCTAACCCTAACCCTAACCCTAACCCTAACCCTAACCCTAACCCTAACCCTAACCCTAACCCTAACCCTAACCCTAACCCTAACCCTAACCCTAACCCTAACCCTAACCCTAACCCTAACCCTAACCCTAACCCTAACCCTAACCCCTAACCCTAACCCTAACCCTAACCCTAACCCTAACCCTAACCCTAACCCTAACCCCTAACCCTAACCCTAACCCTAACCCCTAACCCTAACCCTAACCCTAACCCTAACCCCTAACCCTAACCCTAACCCTAACCCTAACCCTAACCCTAACCCTAACCCTAACCCTAACCCTAGCTGGACCGTGACCCTAACCCTAACCCTATCTCTCTAACACTAACCCTAACCCTCTAACCCTAACCCTCACCCTAAACCTATCTCTCTAACCCTAACCCTAACCCTAACCCTAACTGACCCTGACCCTGACCCTGACCCTAACCCAAACCCGAACCCGAACCCGAACCCTAACGCTAACCCGAACCCCTAACCTATAACCCTAACCCCGAACCTGAAGGCAAACCCGAAGCTTAACCCTAACCCTAATGCTAACCCTAACCCTAACCCCTAACCCTGACCCTGACCGTTAGCCGGAGCCTGACCCCAACCCGGACCCTAACACTGACCCTGACCCTAACACTCAAACTGACCCTGACCCTACACCTGACCCTAAACCGAACCCTGACCGTGACCCTAGCCCTGACCTTGACCGTGATCCTAATGATAGCCCTGACCCTGACCCTGTCCCTGACCCTGACCCTAATCCTAACCCTATCCCTCTAGCCCTAACCCTTACCTTCTAACCCTAACCCTAACCCTCACCCTAACCCTCTAACCCTCACCCTAACCCTCTAACCCTAACCCTAACTCTAACTGTGACCCTCACACTAACCCTAACCCTAACCCTTACCCTAACCCTCACCCTAACCCTCACCCTAACCCTAAATCTAACCCTAACCCTAATCCTAAGCCTATCCCTCTAGCCCTAACCCTTACCTTCTAACCCTAACCCTAACCCTCACCCTAACCCTCTTAACCTCACCCTAGCCCTCTAACCCTAACCCTAACTCTAACTGTGACCCTCACCCTAACCCAAACCCCTAACCCAAACCCCAACCTTCCCTGTCCTCCTTCCACCCACTGACTCAAGCCAGGGCTAAATCCAAGGACAGGCTGGACCTCTGTCCCCGGGTACAACCAGGAAGACTAAGCAGAGGGAGAGAGGAGAAGTGGAAGGGGCCCACTGACCTCCCTGCCACTGATGTCTCCAAGGCCTTTGGCTCAACCCCGCATTTCACGGGACCCTGGGAGGGATTCTGAATTCCAGGCCAGCTGGGTGGGGAGTACTCGGTGACCTTTGCATCCCCACATGTCCAACCCTCCTGGCCTTGCATCCTGAGCCTTGCTCCCCGGGATAGGCATGGCTCTGGTGCTCAGCAGACTTCGGGGACCCAGAGCACGTGGCAGAGGTGAGGGAACAGGAGGGACCAGACAGGGACTGCGCCATGGGTCGCGTACACATCCACCGCAAGGCTGGGTCACGGTCCAGGTGTTGCGTGCAGGTCTCCTGGGCACACCTGGCCGTCTCGGAATGGAGGTCTGTGTGCCTGGGGCACCTTTCCTCTACCTCCACCTCCCCCTGGAGGAACGGCCAGATTCAAGCATTTCCATGTCCAAGCCTCAGGGACAGTTGGGAACCTGGGGTCAAGAGAGGCAGGGACCGGCCCAGGACAAAAGACGGGTACAGGGTCCAAGGAGCAGAGCTTCCCTCCAGTCCTAGGCAAGCCCCGACCCTCCCATGAGGTCTGCTTTGAGGGTGAGAGCCTCTCAGATGCTTGGGGAGAGCTACCCACCCCGTCCCATGTGGGGACGTGACCTCGGGCCTCCCCAGACAGGGAGAGGCGTCTGCTTGAGCGTGCGCACATACACACACACACAGGCACGCACACACAGACACACACACCCACACACACACAGACACACCCACACACACAAACACACACACACACACACACAGACACACACACACACACACACACACACCACTCTGCCCAGCTGGGGCTCAGAGGGGGAGACACCCTGGGAAAATGGTGGGTAACAAGGCAGATAAGAAGAAAGAGGTTGGAGACAGCTGGGCCATGGCGTCAGGGGCGTCAGGTCTCCTGGCAAGGACCGAGATCCTTAGCATGGGGAGAGCAGACAGGAAGGGCTGATGGTCAAGGGGTCCCCAAGGGACCCAGGGGCTTTGCCAGGGCACTGGGTGAGGACAGGGTCTGGGGCCTGGTGTCCGTCACCACCCCGGACACCTCCCCTGGAAGTAGGAAGAGGTAAACCCCCCCTCCCCAGTGTGGACAGGGCTACACCGCCAAAGGCCTCCCCTTACTCTTCTACCAATGGGGCCATAGACACGGGCTGTCCCTAGGCTCCCACAGGCTTGCCGAAGAGCCTGTGGGCCTTGAATCTCTCTCCCTGACCCACTGTGCTCCCAGTCTTGGGAACATGCTTTGGACTCCCTCGAGGTCCTTCTGAGCAGAGGACAGCCTGCAGGCTTGGGGGGCTGACATCGTGGGCTTGCAGAATGTGGCAGAGCCCTGGAGCCCTGGTCTGCGGACCAAGGTCGGGACCCTCCTTGTTGCAGCCTCAAGGGCCCCATGTGCAAGAGGTTCCAGAGTCAGTGCTCTGCTCAGGGGGACAAGGCCTTAGCAAGGAACCAAGCACCGGCCCAGGGGAGGGAAACAGGGACAAGGGAGACTTCTGAGGGTTCGCCCATCACCCCTGGAGCCCACAGATCCTGCTCCTGTGAGACACACAAAACCAGAGACAGAGACAGACCCGGAGACAAAGTCAAAGACAGAGACAGACCCCGAACACAGGAGAGAGGGAACCAGGAGAAGTCACAGACTTTCCTCCATCGGCTGGGAAATCACCGCCAAACACTTTGTCCCCTTCTCAGGCCCACGGGCCATCCACCCTGGCGGGACGGATTCGGGAATGCCCGGGAACCACGGTGGGGGCTGTCCGGCACATGGGCGCAGACGAGGCCCTTGGACCTCAACCTAATGGGAGCCCCTGGAAGTCTGTGTCACCACGGTCAGACTCCATGAACTGCCACCTTGCCACGGCTGATGGGACCCAGGCAGCAGGAGGGTGGCTTTGCCTGGATCCCAGAGCAGATCCAGGCCCCTCTGGGCTGTGCTCCATGCCCCCGCCCAGCCCCTGGCTCGCCCGTGCATCGCCAAGGGTGTGCACGAGCCTCCCGGGAGAGCGGGTACGGAACGTATGGAGAGGTCCCACCCCTGATGGCATCCCCAGAAGTAGAAGCCAGAACACCCCCAGTGTGCACACGGGGAGACTGGGGAGGCCCTGGGAGCCACAGGGTGCGTCCGCGGTCCCAGTCCTGGGCAGGAGCCGGAGCAGGAACCCGGTCTGAACCCAGCTCTGGGCCCTCACAGCGGGGACCACAGCTGCACCCAGGCCTCCCAGGGGCTGTGGGTAGGCCGTGTGGGGGTCACTGTAGAGACAGGGCATGGGGTGGGGGGTGAGCCTGGAGCAGCTGGGGGAGGGGCGCCCTCAGGGAGCTCCAGGGTGAGGAGGAAGTCCCGTAAGGAGCCCCCAGGCAGCGGTGACCTCACTTCCCTGACGACACAGCCCAACGGAATTGGAACCCACGTGTCCAGGCACCCACGTTCCGGAGACAACCCCCTGCCCAGCTCATTTCTGCGGAGATCCCCACAGAAGCGACATGTTCCTCTGTTGCATACCCAAGTCCAGAGGAGGCGAGCAGAGGAGAGCTCGCCCGCCAAGCACATCCCCTCACTGCGGAGGGCCTGGCAGGGCTCCCCGACGCCTCTGGCCCTTTGGCAAGAAGAATCGAAAGGTGACCCCGGGAGGCTCCGAGTCAGACAGCCCCACACCTTCCGATCCACCCGTGTCGCCCCAGGCCTCCTCCCCGTGTGTGCGTGTGTGTGTGTGTGTGTGTGTGTGTGTGTGTGTGTGTGCGTGTGTGTGTGAAGAGAGCTCATCGGGGGTGGACACGCCCCGAGCAGGAGCAGGCTGATGAGGGGTCAGATGCCTGGTGGGCAGGTCATGTTCACACCCCAGGTTCAGGCTGGCTACGTGGGATGGGGTGTGGGGGCTGCGCCCTTCTGCCCGGGGTTTATCCTGAGACCCTGCAGGGACGGGTCCCTGACCCAGGTGCGGGGCTGTGCACGTGCAGGTCTGCGTGTGATCCGGGAGAAGCCGGGGGACTGGGCAGGAGGACGGTGGGTATGGCCGGGCAGGGCTCTGCGGCCTCTTGCACGCTCCCCGTCTCTGCCTTGGCAGGCCACGGATGAAAGAGGAAGGAGGCGGGAAGACACGCACTCCTCCCTGACCCTGGAGTCCCCGGTCCTGGGAAGGCCTCCGGTCCCTCCCAGACCACGGTCCCCGCTACTCCATTGGACTGCGGTCCTGGACACGGAGCCCACGGAGGCCAAGGCCGAGGGTGAGAAGGCTGGGATGGGGTGCCTGGGGCTGTGTGGGGAGGCGTCGGTGATGGGCCCCACAGGGCGAAGCCCCCACAGGCTGGCGTGGGGCCGGGAGCCACGACTTGGCTCGGAGCACCCAGGGGGCGGCCTGCCGTCGGGGAGACGTCCCGGGGAGGGTTCCTTCGTGGCTGCGGCTTCTCCGGGAGACCCTAGGCTGTGCTCGGTCTCTGCCAAGCCCCAGGGAGAGGCAGGCCCGCGGGTGACCTTCTCTCCTCTCACAGCTACTCAGGCGGAGAAGCAAGACCCACTCCCAACCTCAGCAGCTCCGGAGGGGGACATGGTGACGGGAGAGACTTCGGCGGGAGACCGGGAGCCGACAGGGCACCGGCCGCCTGCCCACGGAGGTGCTGATGCTGTGCAGGGAGAGCCGGCTCCTGCTCGTGCCCCCAGCCTTGCTCCTGCCGCTCCCCCCTGCCCCTGCCCCTACCAGAGCTACCCCCACGTCCCCTGCCCCTGCCTGTGCTCCTGTTCTCGCCCCTGACCCAGATCCTCCCTTGGTCCCACCGCTTCCCCGGGCCTTCACAGGGCCCCTGTTCCTGCCCCAGACCCAGCTCCTGCCCTTGACCCTGCACAGGCCATCGCCCGTGCACTTGTCCCAGCTCCTGCTCCTGCCCCTGCCCCTGCCCATGTCCCTGCCCCTGCCCCAGACCCAGGTCCTACCCCTGTTCCTGCCCCTTCGGTTTCCCCTTCCCATGCCCCTGCCAGGACGGCCTCCCCTTCCCCTGCCTGTGACCCTGGTCCTGCCCCAGACCCAGCTCCTGCCCTTGACCCTGCACCGGCCATCACCCCTGCACATGCCCCAGTTCCTATTCCTGCTCCTGTCCCTTCATCTGCCCCTGCCCCTGTCCCTTTTCCTTTCCCTGCCAGGGCCACTGCCCCTGGACCTGCCAAAGACCCAGGTCCTATCCCTGTACTTGCCCCTGCCTCTGACCCTGCCAGGACGGCCTCCCCTTCCCCTGCCTGCGCCCCTGTTCCCGCCCCAGACCCAGAAACTGCCTCTGCTTCTTCCCCTTCAACTGCCCCCTTCCCGTCCCCTGGCCCTGCCAGGACCACTGCCCCTTCCCCTGCTCCTGCCTATGCCCCTGTTCCCGCCCCAGACCCTGCCCCTAGCCCTTGCTCCTGCTCCTTTCCCTGCCCTTGCCTGTGCTCCCGTTCTCGCCCCTGACCCAGCTCCTCCCTCGGTCCCACCGCTTCCCCGGGCCCTCACGGGGCCCCTGTTCCTGCCCTTGCCCTAGCTCCTGCCCCTGCCCCTGTCCCTTCTCCTTTCCCTGCCAGGGCCACTGCCCCTGCCCCTGACCCAGACCCAGGTCCTACATCTGTTCTTGCCCCTGCCCCTGCCCCTGCCCCTGCCCCTGCCAGGACGGCCTCCCCTTCGCCTGCCTGCGCCCCTGTTCCCACCCCATACCCAGACCCTGTCCCTGCTTCTTCCCCTTCAACTGCGCCCGGCCCTTCCCCTGGCCTTGCCAGGACCACTGCGCCTTCCCTTGCCCCTGCCTATGCCCCTGATCCCGCCCCAGCCCCAGCCCCTAGCCCTTGCTCCTGCTCCTTTCCCTGCCCTTGCCTGGGCTCCTGTTCTTGCCTCGGACCCAGCTCCTGCTCTGGATCCTGCGCTGGCCAAGACCGCTGACCCTGCCCCCGCCCCGGTCCCAACGCCTGCCCTGGCACCTGCTCCTGCGGGGCTCCCAGACCCGCATCCAGAGCCCACAACTCTGCGGGGAGATCTCCCCGTAAAATTCCCCTCCGTTCCGTCCCCTGACCCCGACATCCCCGCAGAATGTTTCCTCCCCTCCCCCTGTGTTCTTCCTCTCCTCTATGGAGTCACCGTCCTAGTCGCCTTCCATCTCCTCTATGCTGTGTATTATTTATTTTAAATAAAAGTTCTTGTTTTCCCTTGAACACGTCATGAGCATGAAGGACATTCCCAACGCTGCGCCACCACACCCCAGAACGTCGCTGCAGGAGAGCTCCTTCCCCAAAGGAGACCCTGAGCCCAAGCCCTCCCTGCCCATGGCTCCCCCGGCCTGGCCCCTCGCAGCCCCTAAGTTGCTTTCTCTTTCTGTTCCTGCACGTGTTCTGGAGGTTTCTGGAAGTGGAATCCCTCAACGGGTGCCTTTGTGTCTGCCCACCCACTTTCAAAGGGCATTCGTTTGGTTTTTTTCCCTGTTGGACAGAGAATTGCCCTTATTTGATGTCGACGCGCAGAATGGATTACAGAGGCGATGTCATCCTGGGCACCCCTTCAGGAATTCTGGGCACAATCTTGGGGCCAAGGCCCCTGTTCCTGCTGGGACACCCCAGTCGGTCCCCAGACAGGACACGGCGGTTCCCTCCCGTGGCCCACACAGAAACCAGGGAAATGCAGAAAGCCGGAAGGCACGCCGCAGAGGGCAGACGCATTGCTCCCAACCCTAGGCCAGAGAAAGGTTTCCCATGGGTCTGCTCCAGTCCATGCTGCGAGTCACCGGGTCCCACAGGGACAGAGACAGGGACAGAGACCAAACACGTGCAAGTTCGAGGGGGAGGCTGGGCACACGGGGAGTATGTGTCCGGAGATGCAGGAGCTCCCGGGCAAGGACTCGGGCAAAGGAAACCCTGGGGAGCCAGCGCTGGTCACCCTCAGACCGGCAGGGGTCAGGTCTGGGGACCAGCAGCCCTGGGGAGAACGTGAGGAAGCAGAGGTCCAAGGCAGGTCCCCTGGAGAGAAGGGGGACAGGCACCCCTGCCTGGGACCACCGTGAGCCGCACCCGTCCCAGGCCACAGGTGCACCGTTCACCTAGCAGGGCTCAGCCCGGACTCACCCCCAGAAACTCTGGCTCGGTCGTTCACAGACGTGTTTTCAGGAGCAGCTGGCACAGCGGTGGTGGAAAGAGCAGGGACTGGAACCGTGTTCATGCCCAAGGAGATGGATGGGATCGTCCTCCCAGTCCTCATGACAGAATGTCCCGTGGCTACTTTCTCCGTGTCGTCTGGGGCACAGGATCGCGGCAGCACCTCCTGAGACCCCACGCCTGCCACGCTGCTCCTGGAGACATTCAGAATTGTTTAAGGAGGCGGTGGAGAGGATCCGGGATGACAGAGGGCCGAGGAGAAGGAAGGTCAGGACTGGGAGGACAGATGGGCGTGCCCGGAGCCACCATTCAGGGCCTAATAAAAAGCCGAACCTGAACCCCAACACTAAACCTAACCCGAACCCGAACCAATAACCCATAACCCTAAACCCCGAACCTGAACACGAACCCGAACCCTAACACCAAACATTAACTCGAATCCTAATCCTAACCCTGACCCTAACCCCTCACCCTGACCCTGACAATAACGCGAACCCTAACGTTGAGCTGGACCGTGACCCTAACCCTAACCCTATCTCTCTAACACTAACCCTAACCCTCTAACCCTAACCCTCACCCTAAACCTATCTCTCTAACCCTAACCCTAACCCTAACCCTAACTGACCCTGACCCTGACCCTGACCCTAACCCAAACCCGAACCCGAACCCGAACCCTAACGCTAACCCGAACCCCTAACCTATAACCCTAACCCCGAACCTGAAGGCAAACCCGAAGCTTAACCCTAACCCTAATGCTAACCCTAACCCTAACCCCTAACCCTGACCCTGACCGTTAGCCGGAGCCTGACCCCAACCCGGACCCTAACACTGACCCTGACCCTAACACTCAAACTGACCCTGACCCTACACCTGACCCTAAACCGAACCCTGACCGTGACCCTAGCCCTGACCTTGACCGTGACCCTAATGATAGCCCTGACCCTGACCCTGTCCCTGACCCTGACCCTAATCCTAACCCTATCCCTCTAGCCCTAACCCTTACCTTCTAACCCTAACCCTAACCCTCACCCTAACCCTCTAACCCTCACCCTAACCCTCTAACCCTAACCCTAACTCTAACTGTGACCCTCACACTAACCCTAACCCTAACCCTTACCCTAACCCTCACCCTAACCCTCACCCTAACCCTAAATCTAACCCTAACCCTAATCCTAAGCCTATCCCTCTAGCCCTAACCCTTACCTTCTAACCCTAACCCTAACCCTCACCCTAACCCTCTTAACCTCACCCTAGCCCTCTAACCCTAACCCTAACTCTAACTGTGACCCTCACCCTAACCCAAACCCCTAACCCAAACCCCAACCTTCCCTGTCCTCCTTCCACCCACTGACTCAAGCCAGGGCTAAATCCAAGGACAGGCTGGACCTCTGTCCCCGGGTACAACCAGGAAGACTAAGCAGAGGGAGAGAGGAGAAGTGGAAGGGGCCCACTGACCTCCCTGCCACTGATGTCTCCAAGGCCTTTGGCTCAACCCCGCATTTCACGGGACCCTGGGAGGGATTCTGAATTCCAGGCCAGCTGGGTGGGGAGTACTCGGTGACCTTTGCATCCCCACATGTCCAACCCTCCTGGCCTTGCATCCTGAGCCTTGCTCCCCGGGATAGGCATGGCTCTGGTGCTCAGCAGACTTCGGGGACCCAGAGCACGTGGCAGAGGTGAGGGAACAGGAGGGACCAGACAGGGACTGCGCCATGGGTCGCGTACACATCCACCGCAAGGCTGGGTCACGGTCCAGGTGTTGCGTGCAGGTCTCCTGGGCACACCTGGCCGTCTCGGAATGGAGGTCTGTGTGCCTGGGGCACCTTTCCTCTACCTCCACCTCCCCCTGGAGGAACGGCCAGATTCAAGCATTTCCATGTCCAAGCCTCAGGGACAGTTGGGAACCTGGGGTCAAGAGAGGCAGGGACCGGCCCAGGACAAAAGACGGGTACAGGGTCCAAGGAGCAGAGCTTCCCTCCAGTCCTAGGCAAGCCCCGACCCTCCCATGAGGTCTGCTTTGAGGGTGAGAGCCTCTCAGATGCTTGGGGAGAGCTACCCACCCCGTCCCATGTGGGGACGTGACCTCGGGCCTCCCCAGACAGGGAGAGGCGTCTGCTTGAGCGTGCGCACATACACACACACACAGGCACGCACACACAGACACACACACCCACACACACACAGACACACCCACACACACAAACACACACACACACACACACAGACACACACACACACACACACACACACCACTCTGCCCAGCTGGGGCTCAGAGGGGGAGACACCCTGGGAAAATGGTGGGTAACAAGGCAGATAAGAAGAAAGAGGTTGGAGACAGCTGGGCCATGGCGTCAGGGGCGTCAGGTCTCCTGGCAAGGACCGAGATCCTTAGCATGGGGAGAGCAGACAGGAAGGGCTGATGGTCAAGGGGTCCCCAAGGGACCCAGGGGCTTTGCCAGGGCACTGGGTGAGGACAGGGTCTGGGGCCTGGTGTCCGTCACCACCCCGGACACCTCCCCTGGAAGTAGGAAGAGGTAAACCCCCCCTCCCCAGTGTGGACAGGGCTACACCGCCAAAGGCCTCCCCTTACTCTTCTACCAATGGGGCCATAGACACGGGCTGTCCCTAGGCTCCCACAGGCTTGCCGAAGAGCCTGTGGGCCTTGAATCTCTCTCCCTGACCCACTGTGCTCCCAGTCTTGGGAACATGCTTTGGACTCCCTCGAGGTCCTTCTGAGCAGAGGACAGCCTGCAGGCTTGGGGGGCTGACATCGTGGGCTTGCAGAATGTGGCAGAGCCCTGGAGCCCTGGTCTGCGGACCAAGGTCGGGACCCTCCTTGTTGCAGCCTCAAGGGCCCCATGTGCAAGAGGTTCCAGAGTCAGTGCTCTGCTCAGGGGGACAAGGCCTTAGCAAGGAACCAAGCACCGGCCCAGGGGAGGGAAACAGGGACAAGGGAGACTTCTGAGGGTTCGCCCATCACCCCTGGAGCCCACAGATCCTGCTCCTGTGAGACACACAAAACCAGAGACAGAGACAGACCCGGAGACAAAGTCAAAGACAGAGACAGACCCCGAACACAGGAGAGAGGGAACCAGGAGAAGTCACAGACTTTCCTCCATCGGCTGGGAAATCACCGCCAAACACTTTGTCCCCTTCTCAGGCCCACGGGCCATCCACCCTGGCGGGACGGATTCGGGAATGCCCGGGAACCACGGTGGGGGCTGTCCGGCACATGGGCGCAGACGAGGCCCTTGGACCTCAACCTAATGGGAGCCCCTGGAAGTCTGTGTCACCACGGTCAGACTCCATGAACTGCCACCTTGCCACGGCTGATGGGACCCAGGCAGCAGGAGGGTGGCTTTGCCTGGATCCCAGAGCAGATCCAGGCCCCTCTGGGCTGTGCTCCATGCCCCCGCCCAGCCCCTGGCTCGCCCGTGCATCGCCAAGGGTGTGCACGAGCCTCCCGGGAGAGCGGGTACGGAACGTATGGAGAGGTCCCACCCCTGATGGCATCCCCAGAAGTAGAAGCCAGAACACCCCCAGTGTGCACACGGGGAGACTGGGGAGGCCCTGGGAGCCACAGGGTGCGTCCGCGGTCCCAGTCCTGGGCAGGAGCCGGAGCAGGAACCCGGTCTGAACCCAGCTCTGGGCCCTCACAGCGGGGACCACAGCTGCACCCAGGCCTCCCAGGGGCTGTGGGTAGGCCGTGTGGGGGTCACTGTAGAGACAGGGCATGGGGTGGGGGGTGAGCCTGGAGCAGCTGGGGGAGGGGCGCCCTCAGGGAGCTCCAGGGTGAGGAGGAAGTCCCGTAAGGAGCCCCCAGGCAGCGGTGACCTCACTTCCCTGACGACACAGCCCAACGGAATTGGAACCCACGTGTCCAGGCACCCACGTTCCGGAGACAACCCCCTGCCCAGCTCATTTCTGCGGAGATCCCCACAGAAGCGACATGTTCCTCTGTTGCATACCCAAGTCCAGAGGAGGCGAGCAGAGGAGAGCTCGCCCGCCAAGCACATCCCCTCACTGCGGAGGGCCTGGCAGGGCTCCCCGACGCCTCTGGCCCTTTGGCAAGAAGAATCGAAAGGTGACCCCGGGAGGCTCCGAGTCAGACAGCCCCACACCTTCCGATCCACCCGTGTCGCCCCAGGCCTCCTCCCCGTGTGTGCGTGTGTGTGTGTGTGTGTGTGTGTGTGTGTGTGTGTGTGCGTGTGTGTGTGAAGAGAGCTCATCGGGGGTGGACACGCCCCGAGCAGGAGCAGGCTGATGAGGGGTCAGATGCCTGGTGGGCAGGTCATGTTCACACCCCAGGTTCAGGCTGGCTACGTGGGATGGGGTGTGGGGGCTGCGCCCTTCTGCCCGGGGTTTATCCTGAGACCCTGCAGGGACGGGTCCCTGACCCAGGTGCGGGGCTGTGCACGTGCAGGTCTGCGTGTGATCCGGGAGAAGCCGGGGGACTGGGCAGGAGGACGGTGGGTATGGCCGGGCAGGGCTCTGCGGCCTCTTGCACGCTCCCCGTCTCTGCCTTGGCAGGCCACGGATGAAAGAGGAAGGAGGCGGGAAGACACGCACTCCTCCCTGACCCTGGAGTCCCCGGTCCTGGGAAGGCCTCCGGTCCCTCCCAGACCACGGTCCCCGCTACTCCATTGGACTGCGGTCCTGGACACGGAGCCCACGGAGGCCAAGGCCGAGGGTGAGAAGGCTGGGATGGGGTGCCTGGGGCTGTGTGGGGAGGCGTCGGTGATGGGCCCCACAGGGCGAAGCCCCCACAGGCTGGCGTGGGGCCGGGAGCCACGACTTGGCTCGGAGCACCCAGGGGGCGGCCTGCCGTCGGGGAGACGTCCCGGGGAGGGTTCCTTCGTGGCTGCGGCTTCTCCGGGAGACCCTAGGCTGTGCTCGGTCTCTGCCAAGCCCCAGGGAGAGGCAGGCCCGCGGGTGACCTTCTCTCCTCTCACAGCTACTCAGGCGGAGAAGCAAGACCCACTCCCAACCTCAGCAGCTCCGGAGGGGGACATGGTGACGGGAGAGACTTCGGCGGGAGACCGGGAGCCGACAGGGCACCGGCCGCCTGCCCACGGAGGTGCTGATGCTGTGCAGGGAGAGCCGGCTCCTGCTCGTGCCCCCAGCCTTGCTCCTGCCGCTCCCCCTGCCCCTGCCCCTACCAGAGCTACCCCCACGTCCCCTGCCCCTGCCTGTGCTCCTGTTCTCGCCCCTGACCCAGATCCTCCCTTGGTCCCACCGCTTCCCCGGGCCTTCACAGGGCCCCTGTTCCTGCCCCAGACCCAGCTCCTGCCCTTGACCCTGCACAGGCCATCGCCCGTGCACTTGTCCCAGCTCCTGCTCCTGCCCCTGCCCCTGCCCATGTCCCTGCCCCTGCCCCAGACCCAGGTCCTACCCCTGTTCCTGCCCCTTCGGTTTCCCCTTCCCATGCCCCTGCCAGGACGGCCTCCCCTTCCCCTGCCTGTGACCCTGGTCCTGCCCCAGACCCAGCTCCTGCCCTTGACCCTGCACCGGCCATCACCCCTGCACATGCCCCAGTTCCTATTCCTGCTCCTGTCCCTTCATCTGCCCCTGCCCCTGTCCCTTTTCCTTTCCCTGCCAGGGCCACTGCCCCTGGACCTGCCAAAGACCCAGGTCCTATCCCTGTACTTGCCCCTGCCTCTGACCCTGCCAGGACGGCCTCCCCTTCCCCTGCCTGCGCCCCTGTTCCCGCCCCAGACCCAGAAACTGCCTCTGCTTCTTCCCCTTCAACTGCCCCCTTCCCGTCCCCTGGCCCTGCCAGGACCACTGCCCCTTCCCCTGCTCCTGCCTATGCCCCTGTTCCCGCCCCAGACCCTGCCCCTAGCCCTTGCTCCTGCTCCTTTCCCTGCCCTTGCCTGTGCTCCCGTTCTCGCCCCTGACCCAGCTCCTCCCTCGGTCCCACCGCTTCCCCGGGCCCTCACGGGGCCCCTGTTCCTGCCCTTGCCCTAGCTCCTGCCCCTGCCCCTGTCCCTTCTCCTTTCCCTGCCAGGGCCACTGCCCCTGCCCCTGACCCAGACCCAGGTCCTACATCTGTTCTTGCCCCTGCCCCTGCCCCTGCCCCTGCCCCTGCCAGGACGGCCTCCCCTTCGCCTGCCTGCGCCCCTGTTCCCACCCCATACCCAGACCCTGTCCCTGCTTCTTCCCCTTCAACTGCGCCCGGCCCTTCCCCTGGCCTTGCCAGGACCACTGCGCCTTCCCTTGCCCCTGCCTATGCCCCTGATCCCGCCCCAGCCCCAGCCCCTAGCCCTTGCTCCTGCTCCTTTCCCTGCCCTTGCCTGGGCTCCTGTTCTTGCCTCGGACCCAGCTCCTGCTCTGGATCCTGCGCTGGCCAAGACCGCTGACCCTGCCCCCGCCCCGGTCCCAACGCCTGCCCTGGCACCTGCTCCTGCGGGGCTCCCAGACCCGCATCCAGAGCCCACAACTCTGCGGGGAGATCTCCCCGTAAAATTCCCCTCCGTTCCGTCCCCTGACCCCGACATCCCCGCAGAATGTTTCCTCCCCTCCCCCTGTGTTCTTCCTCTCCTCTATGGAGTCACCGTCCTAGTCGCCTTCCATCTCCTCTATGCTGTGTATTATTTATTTTAAATAAAAGTTCTTGTTTTCCCTTGAACACGTCATGAGCATGAAGGACATTCCCAACGCTGCGCCACCACACCCCAGAACGTCGCTGCAGGAGAGCTCCTTCCCCAAAGGAGACCCTGAGCCCAAGCCCTCCCTGCCCATGGCTCCCCCGGCCTGGCCCCTCGCAGCCCCTAAGTTGCTTTCTCTTTCTGTTCCTGCACGTGTTCTGGAGGTTTCTGGAAGTGGAATCCCTCAACGGGTGCCTTTGTGTCTGCCCACCCACTTTCAAAGGGCATTCGTTTGGTTTTTTTCCCTGTTGGACAGAGAATTGCCCTTATTTGATGTCGACGCGCAGAATGGATTACAGAGGCGATGTCATCCTGGGCACCCCTTCAGGAATTCTGGGCACAATCTTGGGGCCAAGGCCCCTGTTCCTGCTGGGACACCCCAGTCGGTCCCCAGACAGGACACGGCGGTTCCCTCCCGTGGCCCACACAGAAACCAGGGAAATGCAGAAAGCCGGAAGGCACGCCGCAGAGGGCAGACGCATTGCTCCCAACCCTAGGCCAGAGAAAGGTTTCCCATGGGTCTGCTCCAGTCCATGCTGCGAGTCACCGGGTCCCACAGGGACAGAGACAGGGACAGAGACCAAACACGTGCAAGTTCGAGGGGGAGGCTGGGCACACGGGGAGTATGTGTCCGGAGATGCAGGAGCTCCCGGGCAAGGACTCGGGCAAAGGAAACCCTGGGGAGCCAGCGCTGGTCACCCTCAGACCGGCAGGGGTCAGGTCTGGGGACCAGCAGCCCTGGGGAGAACGTGAGGAAGCAGAGGTCCAAGGCAGGTCCCCTGGAGAGAAGGGGGACAGGCACCCCTGCCTGGGACCACCGTGAGCCGCACCCGTCCCAGGCCACAGGTGCACCGTTCACCTAGCAGGGCTCAGCCCGGACTCACCCCCAGAAACTCTGGCTCGGTCGTTCACAGACGTGTTTTCAGGAGCAGCTGGCACAGCGGTGGTGGAAAGAGCAGGGACTGGAACCGTGTTCATGCCCAAGGAGATGGATGGGATCGTCCTCCCAGTCCTCATGACAGAATGTCCCGTGGCTACTTTCTCCGTGTCGTCTGGGGCACAGGATCGCGGCAGCACCTCCTGAGACCCCACGCCTGCCACGCTGCTCCTGGAGACATTCAGAATTGTTTAAGGAGGCGGTGGAGAGGATCCGGGATGACAGAGGGCCGAGGAGAAGGAAGGTCAGGACTGGGAGGACAGATGGGCGTGCCCGGAGCCACCATTCAGGGCCTAATAAAAAGCCGAACCTGAACCCCAACACTAAACCTAACCCGAACCCGAACCAATAACCCATAACCCTAAACCCCGAACCTGAACATGAACCCGAACCCTAACACCAAACATTAACTCGAATCCTAATCCTAACCCTGACCCTAACCCCTCACCCTGACCCTGACAATAACGCGAACCCTAACGTTGAGCTGGACCGTGACCCTAACCCTAACCCTATCTCTCTAACACTAACCCTAACCCTCTAACCCTAACCCTCACCCTAAACCTATCTCTCTAACCCTAACCCTAACCCTAACCCTAACTGACCCTGACCCTGACCCTGACCCTAACCCAAACCCGAACCCGAACCCGAACCCTAACGCTAACCCGAACCCCTAACCTATAACCCTAACCCCGAACCTGAAGGCAAACCCGAAGCTTAACCCTAACCCTAATGCTAACCCTAACCCTAACCCCTAACCCTGACCCTGACCGTTAGCCGGAGCCTGACCCCAACCCGGACCCTAACACTGACCCTGACCCTAACACTCAAACTGACCCTGACCCTACACCTGACCCTAAACCGAACCCTGACCGTGACCCTAGCCCTGACCTTGACCGTGACCCTAATGATAGCCCTGACCCTGACCCTGTCCCTGACCCTGACCCTAATCCTAACCCTATCCCTCTAGCCCTAACCCTTACCTTCTAACCCTAACCCTAACCCTCACCCTAACCCTCTAACCCTCACCCTAACCCTCTAACCCTAACCCTAACTCTAACTGTGACCCTCACACTAACCCTAACCCTAACCCTTACCCTAACCCTCACCCTAACCCTCACCCTAACCCTAAATCTAACCCTAACCCTAATCCTAAGCCTATCCCTCTAGCCCTAACCCTTACCTTCTAACCCTAACCCTAACCCTCACCCTAACCCTCTTAACCTCACCCTAGCCCTCTAACCCTAACCCTAACTCTAACTGTGACCCTCACCCTAACCCAAACCCCTAACCCAAACCCCAACCTTCCCTGTCCTCCTTCCACCCACTGACTCAAGCCAGGGCTAAATCCAAGGACAGGCTGGACCTCTGTCCCCGGGTACAACCAGGAAGACTAAGCAGAGGGAGAGAGGAGAAGTGGAAGGGGCCCACTGACCTCCCTGCCACTGATGTCTCCAAGGCCTTTGGCTCAACCCCGCATTTCACGGGACCCTGGGAGGGATTCTGAATTCCAGGCCAGCTGGGTGGGGAGTACTCGGTGACCTTTGCATCCCCACATGTCCAACCCTCCTGGCCTTGCATCCTGAGCCTTGCTCCCCGGGATAGGCATGGCTCTGGTGCTCAGCAGACTTCGGGGACCCAGAGCACGTGGCAGAGGTGAGGGAACAGGAGGGACCAGACAGGGACTGCGCCATGGGTCGCGTACACATCCACCGCAAGGCTGGGTCACGGTCCAGGTGTTGCGTGCAGGTCTCCTGGGCACACCTGGCCGTCTCGGAATGGAGGTCTGTGTGCCTGGGGCACCTTTCCTCTACCTCCACCTCCCCCTGGAGGAACGGCCAGATTCAAGCATTTCCATGTCCAAGCCTCAGGGACAGTTGGGAACCTGGGGTCAAGAGAGGCAGGGACCGGCCCAGGACAAAAGACGGGTACAGGGTCCAAGGAGCAGAGCTTCCCTCCAGTCCTAGGCAAGCCCCGACCCTCCCATGAGGTCTGCTTTGAGGGTGAGAGCCTCTCAGATGCTTGGGGAGAGCTACCCACCCCGTCCCATGTGGGGACGTGACCTCGGGCCTCCCCAGACAGGGAGAGGCGTCTGCTTGAGCGTGCGCACATACACACACACACAGGCACGCACACACAGACACACACACCCACACACACACAGACACACCCACACACACAAACACACACACACACACACACAGACACACACACACACACACACACACACCACTCTGCCCAGCTGGGGCTCAGAGGGGGAGACACCCTGGGAAAATGGTGGGTAACAAGGCAGATAAGAAGAAAGAGGTTGGAGACAGCTGGGCCATGGCGTCAGGGGCGTCAGGTCTCCTGGCAAGGACCGAGATCCTTAGCATGGGGAGAGCAGACAGGAAGGGCTGATGGTCAAGGGGTCCCCAAGGGACCCAGGGGCTTTGCCAGGGCACTGGGTGAGGACAGGGTCTGGGGCCTGGTGTCCGTCACCACCCCGGACACCTCCCCTGGAAGTAGGAAGAGGTAAACCCCCCCTCCCCAGTGTGGACAGGGCTACACCGCCAAAGGCCTCCCCTTACTCTTCTACCAATGGGGCCATAGACACGGGCTGTCCCTAGGCTCCCACAGGCTTGCCGAAGAGCCTGTGGGCCTTGAATCTCTCTCCCTGACCCACTGTGCTCCCAGTCTTGGGAACATGCTTTGGACTCCCTCGAGGTCCTTCTGAGCAGAGGACAGCCTGCAGGCTTGGGGGGCTGACATCGTGGGCTTGCAGAATGTGGCAGAGCCCTGGAGCCCTGGTCTGCGGACCAAGGTCGGGACCCTCCTTGTTGCAGCCTCAAGGGCCCCATGTGCAAGAGGTTCCAGAGTCAGTGCTCTGCTCAGGGGGACAAGGCCTTAGCAAGGAACCAAGCACCGGCCCAGGGGAGGGAAACAGGGACAAGGGAGACTTCTGAGGGTTCGCCCATCACCCCTGGAGCCCACAGATCCTGCTCCTGTGAGACACACAAAACCAGAGACAGAGACAGACCCGGAGACAAAGTCAAAGACAGAGACAGACCCCGAACACAGGAGAGAGGGAACCAGGAGAAGTCACAGACTTTCCTCCATCGGCTGGGAAATCACCGCCAAACACTTTGTCCCCTTCTCAGGCCCACGGGCCATCCACCCTGGCGGGACGGATTCGGGAATGCCCGGGAACCACGGTGGGGGCTGTCCGGCACATGGGCGCAGACGAGGCCCTTGGACCTCAACCTAATGGGAGCCCCTGGAAGTCTGTGTCACCACGGTCAGACTCCATGAACTGCCACCTTGCCACGGCTGATGGGACCCAGGCAGCAGGAGGGTGGCTTTGCCTGGATCCCAGAGCAGATCCAGGCCCCTCTGGGCTGTGCTCCATGCCCCCGCCCAGCCCCTGGCTCGCCCGTGCATCGCCAAGGGTGTGCACGAGCCTCCCGGGAGAGCGGGTACGGAACGTATGGAGAGGTCCCACCCCTGATGGCATCCCCAGAAGTAGAAGCCAGAACACCCCCAGTGTGCACACGGGGAGACTGGGGAGGCCCTGGGAGCCACAGGGTGCGTCCGCGGTCCCAGTCCTGGGCAGGAGCCGGAGCAGGAACCCGGTCTGAACCCAGCTCTGGGCCCTCACAGCGGGGACCACAGCTGCACCCAGGCCTCCCAGGGGCTGTGGGTAGGCCGTGTGGGGGTCACTGTAGAGACAGGGCATGGGGTGGGGGGTGAGCCTGGAGCAGCTGGGGGAGGGGCGCCCTCAGGGAGCTCCAGGGTGAGGAGGAAGTCCCGTAAGGAGCCCCCAGGCAGCGGTGACCTCACTTCCCTGACGACACAGCCCAACGGAATTGGAACCCACGTGTCCAGGCACCCACGTTCCGGAGACAACCCCCTGCCCAGCTCATTTCTGCGGAGATCCCCACAGAAGCGACATGTTCCTCTGTTGCATACCCAAGTCCAGAGGAGGCGAGCAGAGGAGAGCTCGCCCGCCAAGCACATCCCCTCACTGCGGAGGGCCTGGCAGGGCTCCCCGACGCCTCTGGCCCTTTGGCAAGAAGAATCGAAAGGTGACCCCGGGAGGCTCCGAGTCAGACAGCCCCACACCTTCCGATCCACCCGTGTCGCCCCAGGCCTCCTCCCCGTGTGTGCGTGTGTGTGTGTGTGTGTGTGTGTGTGTGTGTGTGTGTGCGTGTGTGTGTGAAGAGAGCTCATCGGGGGTGGACACGCCCCGAGCAGGAGCAGGCTGATGAGGGGTCAGATGCCTGGTGGGCAGGTCATGTTCACACCCCAGGTTCAGGCTGGCTACGTGGGATGGGGTGTGGGGGCTGCGCCCTTCTGCCCGGGGTTTATCCTGAGACCCTGCAGGGACGGGTCCCTGACCCAGGTGCGGGGCTGTGCACGTGCAGGTCTGCGTGTGATCCGGGAGAAGCCGGGGGACTGGGCAGGAGGACGGTGGGTATGGCCGGGCAGGGCTCTGCGGCCTCTTGCACGCTCCCCGTCTCTGCCTTGGCAGGCCACGGATGAAAGAGGAAGGAGGCGGGAAGACACGCACTCCTCCCTGACCCTGGAGTCCCCGGTCCTGGGAAGGCCTCCGGTCCCTCCCAGACCACGGTCCCCGCTACTCCATTGGACTGCGGTCCTGGACACGGAGCCCACGGAGGCCAAGGCCGAGGGTGAGAAGGCTGGGATGGGGTGCCTGGGGCTGTGTGGGGAGGCGTCGGTGATGGGCCCCACAGGGCGAAGCCCCCACAGGCTGGCGTGGGGCCGGGAGCCACGACTTGGCTCGGAGCACCCAGGGGGCGGCCTGCCGTCGGGGAGACGTCCCGGGGAGGGTTCCTTCGTGGCTGCGGCTTCTCCGGGAGACCCTAGGCTGTGCTCGGTCTCTGCCAAGCCCCAGGGAGAGGCAGGCCCGCGGGTGACCTTCTCTCCTCTCACAGCTACTCAGGCGGAGAAGCAAGACCCACTCCCAACCTCAGCAGCTCCGGAGGGGGACATGGTGACGGGAGAGACTTCGGCGGGAGACCGGGAGCCGACAGGGCACCGGCCGCCTGCCCACGGAGGTGCTGATGCTGTGCAGGGAGAGCCGGCTCCTGCTCGTGCCCCCAGCCTTGCTCCTGCCGCTCCCCCTGCCCCTGCCCCTACCAGAGCTACCCCCACGTCCCCTGCCCCTGCCTGTGCTCCTGTTCTCGCCCCTGACCCAGATCCTCCCTTGGTCCCACCGCTTCCCCGGGCCTTCACAGGGCCCCTGTTCCTGCCCCAGACCCAGCTCCTGCCCTTGACCCTGCACAGGCCATCGCCCGTGCACTTGTCCCAGCTCCTGCTCCTGCCCCTGCCCCTGCCCATGTCCCTGCCCCTGCCCCAGACCCAGGTCCTACCCCTGTTCCTGCCCCTTCGGTTTCCCCTTCCCATGCCCCTGCCAGGACGGCCTCCCCTTCCCCTGCCTGTGACCCTGGTCCTGCCCCAGACCCAGCTCCTGCCCTTGACCCTGCACCGGCCATCACCCCTGCACATGCCCCAGTTCCTATTCCTGCTCCTGTCCCTTCATCTGCCCCTGCCCCTGTCCCTTTTCCTTTCCCTGCCAGGGCCACTGCCCCTGGACCTGCCAAAGACCCAGGTCCTATCCCTGTACTTGCCCCTGCCTCTGACCCTGCCAGGACGGCCTCCCCTTCCCCTGCCTGCGCCCCTGTTCCCGCCCCAGACCCAGAAACTGCCTCTGCTTCTTCCCCTTCAACTGCCCCCTTCCCGTCCCCTGGCCCTGCCAGGACCACTGCCCCTTCCCCTGCTCCTGCCTATGCCCCTGTTCCCGCCCCAGACCCTGCCCCTAGCCCTTGCTCCTGCTCCTTTCCCTGCCCTTGCCTGTGCTCCCGTTCTCGCCCCTGACCCAGCTCCTCCCTCGGTCCCACCGCTTCCCCGGGCCCTCACGGGGCCCCTGTTCCTGCCCTTGCCCTAGCTCCTGCCCCTGCCCCTGTCCCTTCTCCTTTCCCTGCCAGGGCCACTGCCCCTGCCCCTGACCCAGACCCAGGTCCTACATCTGTTCTTGCCCCTGCCCCTGCCCCTGCCCCTGCCCCTGCCAGGACGGCCTCCCCTTCGCCTGCCTGCGCCCCTGTTCCCACCCCATACCCAGACCCTGTCCCTGCTTCTTCCCCTTCAACTGCGCCCGGCCCTTCCCCTGGCCTTGCCAGGACCACTGCGCCTTCCCTTGCCCCTGCCTATGCCCCTGATCCCGCCCCAGCCCCAGCCCCTAGCCCTTGCTCCTGCTCCTTTCCCTGCCCTTGCCTGGGCTCCTGTTCTTGCCTCGGACCCAGCTCCTGCTCTGGATCCTGCGCTGGCCAAGACCGCTGACCCTGCCCCCGCCCCGGTCCCAACGCCTGCCCTGGCACCTGCTCCTGCGGGGCTCCCAGACCCGCATCCAGAGCCCACAACTCTGCGGGGAGATCTCCCCGTAAAATTCCCCTCCGTTCCGTCCCCTGACCCCGACATCCCCGCAGAATGTTTCCTCCCCTCCCCCTGTGTTCTTCCTCTCCTCTATGGAGTCACCGTCCTAGTCGCCTTCCATCTCCTCTATGCTGTGTATTATTTATTTTAAATAAAAGTTCTTGTTTTCCCTTGAACACGTCATGAGCATGAAGGACATTCCCAACGCTGCGCCACCACACCCCAGAACGTCGCTGCAGGAGAGCTCCTTCCCCAAAGGAGACCCTGAGCCCAAGCCCTCCCTGCCCATGGCTCCCCCGGCCTGGCCCCTCGCAGCCCCTAAGTTGCTTTCTCTTTCTGTTCCTGCACGTGTTCTGGAGGTTTCTGGAAGTGGAATCCCTCAACGGGTGCCTTTGTGTCTGCCCACCCACTTTCAAAGGGCATTCGTTTGGTTTTTTTCCCTGTTGGACAGAGAATTGCCCTTATTTGATGTCGACGCGCAGAATGGATTACAGAGGCGATGTCATCCTGGGCACCCCTTCAGGAATTCTGGGCACAATCTTGGGGCCAAGGCCCCTGTTCCTGCTGGGACACCCCAGTCGGTCCCCAGACAGGACACGGCGGTTCCCTCCCGTGGCCCACACAGAAACCAGGGAAATGCAGAAAGCCGGAAGGCACGCCGCAGAGGGCAGACGCATTGCTCCCAACCCTAGGCCAGAGAAAGGTTTCCCATGGGTCTGCTCCAGTCCATGCTGCGAGTCACCGGGTCCCACAGGGACAGAGACAGGGACAGAGACCAAACACGTGCAAGTTCGAGGGGGAGGCTGGGCACACGGGGAGTATGTGTCCGGAGATGCAGGAGCTCCCGGGCAAGGACTCGGGCAAAGGAAACCCTGGGGAGCCAGCGCTGGTCACCCTCAGACCGGCAGGGGTCAGGTCTGGGGACCAGCAGCCCTGGGGAGAACGTGAGGAAGCAGAGGTCCAAGGCAGGTCCCCTGGAGAGAAGGGGGACAGGCACCCCTGCCTGGGACCACCGTGAGCCGCACCCGTCCCAGGCCACAGGTGCACCGTTCACCTAGCAGGGCTCAGCCCGGACTCACCCCCAGAAACTCTGGCTCGGTCGTTCACAGACGTGTTTTCAGGAGCAGCTGGCACAGCGGTGGTGGAAAGAGCAGGGACTGGAACCGTGTTCATGCCCAAGGAGATGGATGGGATCGTCCTCCCAGTCCTCATGACAGAATGTCCCGTGGCTACTTTCTCCGTGTCGTCTGGGGCACAGGATCGCGGCAGCACCTCCTGAGACCCCACGCCTGCCACGCTGCTCCTGGAGACATTCAGAATTGTTTAAGGAGGCGGTGGAGAGGATCCGGGATGACAGAGGGCCGAGGAGAAGGAAGGTCAGGACTGGGAGGACAGATGGGCGTGCCCGGAGCCACCATTCAGGGCCTAATAAAAAGCCGAACCTGAACCCCAACACTAAACCTAACCCGAACCCGAACCAATAACCCATAACCCTAAACCCCGAACCTGAACACGAACCCGAACCCTAACACCAAACATTAACTCGAATCCTAATCCTAACCCTGACCCTAACCCCTCACCCTGACCCTGACAATAACGCGAACCCTAACGTTGAGCTGGACCGTGACCCTAACCCTAACCCTATCTCTCTAACACTAACCCTAACCCTCTAACCCTAACCCTCACCCTAAACCTATCTCTCTAACCCTAACCCTAACCCTAACCCTAACTGACCCTGACCCTGACCCTGACCCTAACCCAAACCCGAACCCGAACCCGAACCCTAACGCTAACCCGAACCCCTAACCTATAACCCTAACCCCGAACCTGAAGGCAAACCCGAAGCTTAACCCTAACCCTAATGCTAACCCTAACCCTAACCCCTAACCCTGACCCTGACCGTTAGCCGGAGCCTGACCCCAACCCGGACCCTAACACTGACCCTGACCCTAACACTCAAACTGACCCTGACCCTACACCTGACCCTAAACCGAACCCTGACCGTGACCCTAGCCCTGACCTTGACCGTGACCCTAATGATAGCCCTGACCCTGACCCTGTCCCTGACCCTGACCCTAATCCTAACCCTATCCCTCTAGCCCTAACCCTTACCTTCTAACCCTAACCCTAACCCTCACCCTAACCCTCTAACCCTCACCCTAACCCTCTAACCCTAACCCTAACTCTAACTGTGACCCTCACACTAACCCTAACCCTAACCCTTACCCTAACCCTCACCCTAACCCTCACCCTAACCCTAAATCTAACCCTAACCCTAATCCTAAGCCTATCCCTCTAGCCCTAACCCTTACCTTCTAACCCTAACCCTAACCCTCACCCTAACCCTCTTAACCTCACCCTAGCCCTCTAACCCTAACCCTAACTCTAACTGTGACCCTCACCCTAACCCAAACCCCTAACCCAAACCCCAACCTTCCCTGTCCTCCTTCCACCCACTGACTCAAGCCAGGGCTAAATCCAAGGACAGGCTGGACCTCTGTCCCCGGGTACAACCAGGAAGACTAAGCAGAGGGAGAGAGGAGAAGTGGAAGGGGCCCACTGACCTCCCTGCCACTGATGTCTCCAAGGCCTTTGGCTCAACCCCGCATTTCACGGGACCCTGGGAGGGATTCTGAATTCCAGGCCAGCTGGGTGGGGAGTACTCGGTGACCTTTGCATCCCCACATGTCCAACCCTCCTGGCCTTGCATCCTGAGCCTTGCTCCCCGGGATAGGCATGGCTCTGGTGCTCAGCAGACTTCGGGGACCCAGAGCACGTGGCAGAGGTGAGGGAACAGGAGGGACCAGACAGGGACTGCGCCATGGGTCGCGTACACATCCACCGCAAGGCTGGGTCACGGTCCAGGTGTTGCGTGCAGGTCTCCTGGGCACACCTGGCCGTCTCGGAATGGAGGTCTGTGTGCCTGGGGCACCTTTCCTCTACCTCCACCTCCCCCTGGAGGAACGGCCAGATTCAAGCATTTCCATGTCCAAGCCTCAGGGACAGTTGGGAACCTGGGGTCAAGAGAGGCAGGGACCGGCCCAGGACAAAAGACGGGTACAGGGTCCAAGGAGCAGAGCTTCCCTCCAGTCCTAGGCAAGCCCCGACCCTCCCATGAGGTCTGCTTTGAGGGTGAGAGCCTCTCAGATGCTTGGGGAGAGCTACCCACCCCGTCCCATGTGGGGACGTGACCTCGGGCCTCCCCAGACAGGGAGAGGCGTCTGCTTGAGCGTGCGCACATACACACACACACAGGCACGCACACACAGACACACACACCCACACACACACAGACACACCCACACACACAAACACACACACACACACACACAGACACACACACACACACACACACACACCACTCTGCCCAGCTGGGGCTCAGAGGGGGAGACACCCTGGGAAAATGGTGGGTAACAAGGCAGATAAGAAGAAAGAGGTTGGAGACAGCTGGGCCATGGCGTCAGGGGCGTCAGGTCTCCTGGCAAGGACCGAGATCCTTAGCATGGGGAGAGCAGACAGGAAGGGCTGATGGTCAAGGGGTCCCCAAGGGACCCAGGGGCTTTGCCAGGGCACTGGGTGAGGACAGGGTCTGGGGCCTGGTGTCCGTCACCACCCCGGACACCTCCCCTGGAAGTAGGAAGAGGTAAACCCCCCCTCCCCAGTGTGGACAGGGCTACACCGCCAAAGGCCTCCCCTTACTCTTCTACCAATGGGGCCATAGACACGGGCTGTCCCTAGGCTCCCACAGGCTTGCCGAAGAGCCTGTGGGCCTTGAATCTCTCTCCCTGACCCACTGTGCTCCCAGTCTTGGGAACATGCTTTGGACTCCCTCGAGGTCCTTCTGAGCAGAGGACAGCCTGCAGGCTTGGGGGGCTGACATCGTGGGCTTGCAGAATGTGGCAGAGCCCTGGAGCCCTGGTCTGCGGACCAAGGTCGGGACCCTCCTTGTTGCAGCCTCAAGGGCCCCATGTGCAAGAGGTTCCAGAGTCAGTGCTCTGCTCAGGGGGACAAGGCCTTAGCAAGGAACCAAGCACCGGCCCAGGGGAGGGAAACAGGGACAAGGGAGACTTCTGAGGGTTCGCCCATCACCCCTGGAGCCCACAGATCCTGCTCCTGTGAGACACACAAAACCAGAGACAGAGACAGACCCGGAGACAAAGTCAAAGACAGAGACAGACCCCGAACACAGGAGAGAGGGAACCAGGAGAAGTCACAGACTTTCCTCCATCGGCTGGGAAATCACCGCCAAACACTTTGTCCCCTTCTCAGGCCCACGGGCCATCCACCCTGGCGGGACGGATTCGGGAATGCCCGGGAACCACGGTGGGGGCTGTCCGGCACATGGGCGCAGACGAGGCCCTTGGACCTCAACCTAATGGGAGCCCCTGGAAGTCTGTGTCACCACGGTCAGACTCCATGAACTGCCACCTTGCCACGGCTGATGGGACCCAGGCAGCAGGAGGGTGGCTTTGCCTGGATCCCAGAGCAGATCCAGGCCCCTCTGGGCTGTGCTCCATGCCCCCGCCCAGCCCCTGGCTCGCCCGTGCATCGCCAAGGGTGTGCACGAGCCTCCCGGGAGAGCGGGTACGGAACGTATGGAGAGGTCCCACCCCTGATGGCATCCCCAGAAGTAGAAGCCAGAACACCCCCAGTGTGCACACGGGGAGACTGGGGAGGCCCTGGGAGCCACAGGGTGCGTCCGCGGTCCCAGTCCTGGGCAGGAGCCGGAGCAGGAACCCGGTCTGAACCCAGCTCTGGGCCCTCACAGCGGGGACCACAGCTGCACCCAGGCCTCCCAGGGGCTGTGGGTAGGCCGTGTGGGGGTCACTGTAGAGACAGGGCATGGGGTGGGGGGTGAGCCTGGAGCAGCTGGGGGAGGGGCGCCCTCAGGGAGCTCCAGGGTGAGGAGGAAGTCCCGTAAGGAGCCCCCAGGCAGCGGTGACCTCACTTCCCTGACGACACAGCCCAACGGAATTGGAACCCACGTGTCCAGGCACCCACGTTCCGGAGACAACCCCCTGCCCAGCTCATTTCTGCGGAGATCCCCACAGAAGCGACATGTTCCTCTGTTGCATACCCAAGTCCAGAGGAGGCGAGCAGAGGAGAGCTCGCCCGCCAAGCACATCCCCTCACTGCGGAGGGCCTGGCAGGGCTCCCCGACGCCTCTGGCCCTTTGGCAAGAAGAATCGAAAGGTGACCCCGGGAGGCTCCGAGTCAGACAGCCCCACACCTTCCGATCCACCCGTGTCGCCCCAGGCCTCCTCCCCGTGTGTGCGTGTGTGTGTGTGTGTGTGTGTGTGTGTGTGTGTGTGTGCGTGTGTGTGTGAAGAGAGCTCATCGGGGGTGGACACGCCCCGAGCAGGAGCAGGCTGATGAGGGGTCAGATGCCTGGTGGGCAGGTCATGTTCACACCCCAGGTTCAGGCTGGCTACGTGGGATGGGGTGTGGGGGCTGCGCCCTTCTGCCCGGGGTTTATCCTGAGACCCTGCAGGGACGGGTCCCTGACCCAGGTGCGGGGCTGTGCACGTGCAGGTCTGCGTGTGATCCGGGAGAAGCCGGGGGACTGGGCAGGAGGACGGTGGGTATGGCCGGGCAGGGCTCTGCGGCCTCTTGCACGCTCCCCGTCTCTGCCTTGGCAGGCCACGGATGAAAGAGGAAGGAGGCGGGAAGACACGCACTCCTCCCTGACCCTGGAGTCCCCGGTCCTGGGAAGGCCTCCGGTCCCTCCCAGACCACGGTCCCCGCTACTCCATTGGACTGCGGTCCTGGACACGGAGCCCACGGAGGCCAAGGCCGAGGGTGAGAAGGCTGGGATGGGGTGCCTGGGGCTGTGTGGGGAGGCGTCGGTGATGGGCCCCACAGGGCGAAGCCCCCACAGGCTGGCGTGGGGCCGGGAGCCACGACTTGGCTCGGAGCACCCAGGGGGCGGCCTGCCGTCGGGGAGACGTCCCGGGGAGGGTTCCTTCGTGGCTGCGGCTTCTCCGGGAGACCCTAGGCTGTGCTCGGTCTCTGCCAAGCCCCAGGGAGAGGCAGGCCCGCGGGTGACCTTCTCTCCTCTCACAGCTACTCAGGCGGAGAAGCAAGACCCACTCCCAACCTCAGCAGCTCCGGAGGGGGACATGGTGACGGGAGAGACTTCGGCGGGAGACCGGGAGCCGACAGGGCACCGGCCGCCTGCCCACGGAGGTGCTGATGCTGTGCAGGGAGAGCCGGCTCCTGCTCGTGCCCCCAGCCTTGCTCCTGCCGCTCCCCCTGCCCCTGCCCCTACCAGAGCTACCCCCACGTCCCCTGCCCCTGCCTGTGCTCCTGTTCTCGCCCCTGACCCAGATCCTCCCTTGGTCCCACCGCTTCCCTGGGCCTTCACAGGGCCCCTGTTCCTGCCCCAGACCCAGCTCCTGCCCTTGACCCTGCACAGGCCATCGCCCGTGCACTTGTCCCAGCTCCTGCTCCTGCCCCTGCCCCTGCCCATGTCCCTGCCCCTGCCCCAGACCCAGGTCCTACCCCTGTTCCTGCCCCTTCGGTTTCCCCTTCCCATGCCCCTGCCAGGACGGCCTCCCCTTCCCCTGCCTGTGACCCTGGTCCTGCCCCAGACCCAGCTCCTGCCCTTGACCCTGCACCGGCCATCACCCCTGCACATGCCCCAGTTCCTATTCCTGCTCCTGTCCCTTCATCTGCCCCTGCCCCTGTCCCTTTTCCTTTCCCTGCCAGGGCCACTGCCCCTGGACCTGCCAAAGACCCAGGTCCTATCCCTGTACTTGCCCCTGCCTCTGACCCTGCCAGGACGGCCTCCCCTTCCCCTGCCTGCGCCCCTGTTCCCGCCCCAGACCCAGAAACTGCCTCTGCTTCTTCCCCTTCAACTGCCCCCTTCCCGTCCCCTGGCCCTGCCAGGACCACTGCCCCTTCCCCTGCTCCTGCCTATGCCCCTGTTCCCGCCCCAGACCCTGCCCCTAGCCCTTGCTCCTGCTCCTTTCCCTGCCCTTGCCTGTGCTCCCGTTCTCGCCCCTGACCCAGCTCCTCCCTCGGTCCCACCGCTTCCCCGGGCCCTCACGGGGCCCCTGTTCCTGCCCTTGCCCTAGCTCCTGCCCCTGCCCCTGTCCCTTCTCCTTTCCCTGCCAGGGCCACTGCCCCTGCCCCTGACCCAGACCCAGGTCCTACATCTGTTCTTGCCCCTGCCCCTGCCCCTGCCCCTGCCCCTGCCAGGACGGCCTCCCCTTCGCCTGCCTGCGCCCCTGTTCCCACCCCATACCCAGACCCTGTCCCTGCTTCTTCCCCTTCAACTGCGCCCGGCCCTTCCCCTGGCCTTGCCAGGACCACTGCGCCTTCCCTTGCCCCTGCCTATGCCCCTGATCCCGCCCCAGCCCCAGCCCCTAGCCCTTGCTCCTGCTCCTTTCCCTGCCCTTGCCTGGGCTCCTGTTCTTGCCTCGGACCCAGCTCCTGCTCTGGATCCTGCGCTGGCCAAGACCGCTGACCCTGCCCCCGCCCCGGTCCCAACGCCTGCCCTGGCACCTGCTCCTGCGGGGCTCCCAGACCCGCATCCAGAGCCCACAACTCTGCGGGGAGATCTCCCCGTAAAATTCCCCTCCGTTCCGTCCCCTGACCCCGACATCCCCGCAGAATGTTTCCTCCCCTCCCCCTGTGTTCTTCCTCTCCTCTATGGAGTCACCGTCCTAGTCGCCTTCCATCTCCTCTATGCTGTGTATTATTTATTTTAAATAAAAGTTCTTGTTTTCCCTTGAACACGTCATGAGCATGAAGGACATTCCCAACGCTGCGCCACCACACCCCAGAACGTCGCTGCAGGAGAGCTCCTTCCCCAAAGGAGACCCTGAGCCCAAGCCCTCCCTGCCCATGGCTCCCCCGGCCTGGCCCCTCGCAGCCCCTAAGTTGCTTTCTCTTTCTGTTCCTGCACGTGTTCTGGAGGTTTCTGGAAGTGGAATCCCTCAACGGGTGCCTTTGTGTCTGCCCACCCACTTTCAAAGGGCATTCGTTTGGTTTTTTTCCCTGTTGGACAGAGAATTGCCCTTATTTGATGTCGACGCGCAGAATGGATTACAGAGGCGATGTCATCCTGGGCACCCCTTCAGGAATTCTGGGCACAATCTTGGGGCCAAGGCCCCTGTTCCTGCTGGGACACCCCAGTCGGTCCCCAGACAGGACACGGCGGTTCCCTCCCGTGGCCCACACAGAAACCAGGGAAATGCAGAAAGCCGGAAGGCACGCCGCAGAGGGCAGACGCATTGCTCCCAACCCTAGGCCAGAGAAAGGTTTCCCATGGGTCTGCTCCAGTCCATGCTGCGAGTCACCGGGTCCCACAGGGACAGAGACAGGGACAGAGACCAAACACGTGCAAGTTCGAGGGGGAGGCTGGGCACACGGGGAGTATGTGTCCGGAGATGCAGGAGCTCCCGGGCAAGGACTCGGGCAAAGGAAACCCTGGGGAGCCAGCGCTGGTCACCCTCAGACCGGCAGGGGTCAGGTCTGGGGACCAGCAGCCCTGGGGAGAACGTGAGGAAGCAGAGGTCCAAGGCAGGTCCCCTGGAGAGAAGGGGGACAGGCACCCCTGCCTGGGACCACCGTGAGCCGCACCCGTCCCAGGCCACAGGTGCACCGTTCACCTAGCAGGGCTCAGCCCGGACTCACCCCCAGAAACTCTGGCTCGGTCGTTCACAGACGTGTTTTCAGGAGCAGCTGGCACAGCGGTGGTGGAAAGAGCAGGGACTGGAACCGTGTTCATGCCCAAGGAGATGGATGGGATCGTCCTCCCAGTCCTCATGACAGAATGTCCCGTGGCTACTTTCTCCGTGTCGTCTGGGGCACAGGATCGCGGCAGCACCTCCTGAGACCCCACGCCTGCCACGCTGCTCCTGGAGACATTCAGAATTGTTTAAGGAGGCGGTGGAGAGGATCCGGGATGACAGAGGGCCGAGGAGAAGGAAGGTCAGGACTGGGAGGACAGATGGGCGTGCCCGGAGCCACCATTCAGGGCCTAATAAAAAGCCGAACCTGAACCCCAACACTAAACCTAACCCGAACCCGAACCAATAACCCATAACCCTAAACCCCGAACCTGAACACGAACCCGAACCCTAACACCAAACATTAACTCGAATCCTAATCCTAACCCTGACCCTAACCCCTCACCCTGACCCTGACAATAACGCGAACCCTAACGTTGAGCTGGACCGTGACCCTAACCCTAACCCTATCTCTCTAACACTAACCCTAACCCTCTAACCCTAACCCTCACCCTAAACCTATCTCTCTAACCCTAACCCTAACCCTAACCCTAACTGACCCTGACCCTGACCCTGACCCTAACCCAAACCCGAACCCGAACCCGAACCCTAACGCTAACCCGAACCCCTAACCTATAACCCTAACCCCGAACCTGAAGGCAAACCCGAAGCTTAACCCTAACCCTAATGCTAACCCTAACCCTAACCCCTAACCCTGACCCTGACCGTTAGCCGGAGCCTGACCCCAACCCGGACCCTAACACTGACCCTGACCCTAACACTCAAACTGACCCTGACCCTACACCTGACCCTAAACCGAACCCTGACCGTGACCCTAGCCCTGACCTTGACCGTGACCCTAATGATAGCCCTGACCCTGACCCTGTCCCTGACCCTGACCCTAATCCTAACCCTATCCCTCTAGCCCTAACCCTTACCTTCTAACCCTAACCCTAACCCTCACCCTAACCCTCTAACCCTCACCCTAACCCTCTAACCCTAACCCTAACTCTAACTGTGACCCTCACACTAACCCTAACCCTAACCCTTACCCTAACCCTCACCCTAACCCTCACCCTAACCCTAAATCTAACCCTAACCCTAATCCTAAGCCTATCCCTCTAGCCCTAACCCTTACCTTCTAACCCTAACCCTAACCCTCACCCTAACCCTCTTAACCTCACCCTAGCCCTCTAACCCTAACCCTAACTCTAACTGTGACCCTCACCCTAACCCAAACCCCTAACCCAAACCCCAACCTTCCCTGTCCTCCTTCCACCCACTGACTCAAGCCAGGGCTAAATCCAAGGACAGGCTGGACCTCTGTCCCCGGGTACAACCAGGAAGACTAAGCAGAGGGAGAGAGGAGAAGTGGAAGGGGCCCACTGACCTCCCTGCCACTGATGTCTCCAAGGCCTTTGGCTCAACCCCGCATTTCACGGGACCCTGGGAGGGATTCTGAATTCCAGGCCAGCTGGGTGGGGAGTACTCGGTGACCTTTGCATCCCCACATGTCCAACCCTCCTGGCCTTGCATCCTGAGCCTTGCTCCCCGGGATAGGCATGGCTCTGGTGCTCAGCAGACTTCGGGGACCCAGAGCACGTGGCAGAGGTGAGGGAACAGGAGGGACCAGACAGGGACTGCGCCATGGGTCGCGTACACATCCACCGCAAGGCTGGGTCACGGTCCAGGTGTTGCGTGCAGGTCTCCTGGGCACACCTGGCCGTCTCGGAATGGAGGTCTGTGTGCCTGGGGCACCTTTCCTCTACCTCCACCTCCCCCTGGAGGAACGGCCAGATTCAAGCATTTCCATGTCCAAGCCTCAGGGACAGTTGGGAACCTGGGGTCAAGAGAGGCAGGGACCGGCCCAGGACAAAAGACGGGTACAGGGTCCAAGGAGCAGAGCTTCCCTCCAGTCCTAGGCAAGCCCCGACCCTCCCATGAGGTCTGCTTTGAGGGTGAGAGCCTCTCAGATGCTTGGGGAGAGCTACCCACCCCGTCCCATGTGGGGACGTGACCTCGGGCCTCCCCAGACAGGGAGAGGCGTCTGCTTGAGCGTGCGCACATACACACACACACAGGCACGCACACACAGACACACACACCCACACACACACAGACACACCCACACACACAAACACACACACACACACACACAGACACACACACACACACACACACACACCACTCTGCCCAGCTGGGGCTCAGAGGGGGAGACACCCTGGGAAAATGGTGGGTAACAAGGCAGATAAGAAGAAAGAGGTTGGAGACAGCTGGGCCATGGCGTCAGGGGCGTCAGGTCTCCTGGCAAGGACCGAGATCCTTAGCATGGGGAGAGCAGACAGGAAGGGCTGATGGTCAAGGGGTCCCCAAGGGACCCAGGGGCTTTGCCAGGGCACTGGGTGAGGACAGGGTCTGGGGCCTGGTGTCCGTCACCACCCCGGACACCTCCCCTGGAAGTAGGAAGAGGTAAACCCCCCCTCCCCAGTGTGGACAGGGCTACACCGCCAAAGGCCTCCCCTTACTCTTCTACCAATGGGGCCATAGACACGGGCTGTCCCTAGGCTCCCACAGGCTTGCCGAAGAGCCTGTGGGCCTTGAATCTCTCTCCCTGACCCACTGTGCTCCCAGTCTTGGGAACATGCTTTGGACTCCCTCGAGGTCCTTCTGAGCAGAGGACAGCCTGCAGGCTTGGGGGGCTGACATCGTGGGCTTGCAGAATGTGGCAGAGCCCTGGAGCCCTGGTCTGCGGACCAAGGTCGGGACCCTCCTTGTTGCAGCCTCAAGGGCCCCATGTGCAAGAGGTTCCAGAGTCAGTGCTCTGCTCAGGGGGACAAGGCCTTAGCAAGGAACCAAGCACCGGCCCAGGGGAGGGAAACAGGGACAAGGGAGACTTCTGAGGGTTCGCCCATCACCCCTGGAGCCCACAGATCCTGCTCCTGTGAGACACACAAAACCAGAGACAGAGACAGACCCGGAGACAAAGTCAAAGACAGAGACAGACCCCGAACACAGGAGAGAGGGAACCAGGAGAAGTCACAGACTTTCCTCCATCGGCTGGGAAATCACCGCCAAACACTTTGTCCCCTTCTCAGGCCCACGGGCCATCCACCCTGGCGGGACGGATTCGGGAATGCCCGGGAACCACGGTGGGGGCTGTCCGGCACATGGGCGCAGACGAGGCCCTTGGACCTCAACCTAATGGGAGCCCCTGGAAGTCTGTGTCACCACGGTCAGACTCCATGAACTGCCACCTTGCCACGGCTGATGGGACCCAGGCAGCAGGAGGGTGGCTTTGCCTGGATCCCAGAGCAGATCCAGGCCCCTCTGGGCTGTGCTCCATGCCCCCGCCCAGCCCCTGGCTCGCCCGTGCATCGCCAAGGGTGTGCACGAGCCTCCCGGGAGAGCGGGTACGGAACGTATGGAGAGGTCCCACCCCTGATGGCATCCCCAGAAGTAGAAGCCAGAACACCCCCAGTGTGCACACGGGGAGACTGGGGAGGCCCTGGGAGCCACAGGGTGCGTCCGCGGTCCCAGTCCTGGGCAGGAGCCGGAGCAGGAACCCGGTCTGAACCCAGCTCTGGGCCCTCACAGCGGGGACCACAGCTGCACCCAGGCCTCCCAGGGGCTGTGGGTAGGCCGTGTGGGGGTCACTGTAGAGACAGGGCATGGGGTGGGGGGTGAGCCTGGAGCAGCTGGGGGAGGGGCGCCCTCAGGGAGCTCCAGGGTGAGGAGGAAGTCCCGTAAGGAGCCCCCAGGCAGCGGTGACCTCACTTCCCTGACGACACAGCCCAACGGAATTGGAACCCACGTGTCCAGGCACCCACGTTCCGGAGACAACCCCCTGCCCAGCTCATTTCTGCGGAGATCCCCACAGAAGCGACATGTTCCTCTGTTGCATACCCAAGTCCAGAGGAGGCGAGCAGAGGAGAGCTCGCCCGCCAAGCACATCCCCTCACTGCGGAGGGCCTGGCAGGGCTCCCCGACGCCTCTGGCCCTTTGGCAAGAAGAATCGAAAGGTGACCCCGGGAGGCTCCGAGTCAGACAGCCCCACACCTTCCGATCCACCCGTGTCGCCCCAGGCCTCCTCCCCGTGTGTGCGTGTGTGTGTGTGTGTGTGTGTGTGTGTGTGTGTGTGTGCGTGTGTGTGTGAAGAGAGCTCATCGGGGGTGGACACGCCCCGAGCAGGAGCAGGCTGATGAGGGGTCAGATGCCTGGTGGGCAGGTCATGTTCACACCCCAGGTTCAGGCTGGCTACGTGGGATGGGGTGTGGGGGCTGCGCCCTTCTGCCCGGGGTTTATCCTGAGACCCTGCAGGGACGGGTCCCTGACCCAGGTGCGGGGCTGTGCACGTGCAGGTCTGCGTGTGATCCGGGAGAAGCCGGGGGACTGGGCAGGAGGACGGTGGGTATGGCCGGGCAGGGCTCTGCGGCCTCTTGCACGCTCCCCGTCTCTGCCTTGGCAGGCCACGGATGAAAGAGGAAGGAGGCGGGAAGACACGCACTCCTCCCTGACCCTGGAGTCCCCGGTCCTGGGAAGGCCTCCGGTCCCTCCCAGACCACGGTCCCCGCTACTCCATTGGACTGCGGTCCTGGACACGGAGCCCACGGAGGCCAAGGCCGAGGGTGAGAAGGCTGGGATGGGGTGCCTGGGGCTGTGTGGGGAGGCGTCGGTGATGGGCCCCACAGGGCGAAGCCCCCACAGGCTGGCGTGGGGCCGGGAGCCACGACTTGGCTCGGAGCACCCAGGGGGCGGCCTGCCGTCGGGGAGACGTCCCGGGGAGGGTTCCTTCGTGGCTGCGGCTTCTCCGGGAGACCCTAGGCTGTGCTCGGTCTCTGCCAAGCCCCAGGGAGAGGCAGGCCCGCGGGTGACCTTCTCTCCTCTCACAGCTACTCAGGCGGAGAAGCAAGACCCACTCCCAACCTCAGCAGCTCCGGAGGGGGACATGGTGACGGGAGAGACTTCGGCGGGAGACCGGGAGCCGACAGGGCACCGGCCGCCTGCCCACGGAGGTGCTGATGCTGTGCAGGGAGAGCCGGCTCCTGCTCGTGCCCCCAGCCTTGCTCCTGCCGCTCCCCCTGCCCCTGCCCCTACCAGAGCTACCCCCACGTCCCCTGCCCCTGCCTGTGCTCCTGTTCTCGCCCCTGACCCAGATCCTCCCTTGGTCCCACCGCTTCCCCGGGCCTTCACAGGGCCCCTGTTCCTGCCCCAGACCCAGCTCCTGCCCTTGACCCTGCACAGGCCATCGCCCGTGCACTTGTCCCAGCTCCTGCTCCTGCCCCTGCCCCTGCCCATGTCCCTGCCCCTGCCCCAGACCCAGGTCCTACCCCTGTTCCTGCCCCTTCGGTTTCCCCTTCCCATGCCCCTGCCAGGACGGCCTCCCCTTCCCCTGCCTGTGACCCTGGTCCTGCCCCAGACCCAGCTCCTGCCCTTGACCCTGCACCGGCCATCACCCCTGCACATGCCCCAGTTCCTATTCCTGCTCCTGTCCCTTCATCTGCCCCTGCCCCTGTCCCTTTTCCTTTCCCTGCCAGGGCCACTGCCCCTGGACCTGCCAAAGACCCAGGTCCTATCCCTGTACTTGCCCCTGCCTCTGACCCTGCCAGGACGGCCTCCCCTTCCCCTGCCTGCGCCCCTGTTCCCGCCCCAGACCCAGAAACTGCCTCTGCTTCTTCCCCTTCAACTGCCCCCTTCCCGTCCCCTGGCCCTGCCAGGACCACTGCCCCTTCCCCTGCTCCTGCCTATGCCCCTGTTCCCGCCCCAGACCCTGCCCCTAGCCCTTGCTCCTGCTCCTTTCCCTGCCCTTGCCTGTGCTCCCGTTCTCGCCCCTGACCCAGCTCCTCCCTCGGTCCCACCGCTTCCCCGGGCCCTCACGGGGCCCCTGTTCCTGCCCTTGCCCTAGCTCCTGCCCCTGCCCCTGTCCCTTCTCCTTTCCCTGCCAGGGCCACTGCCCCTGCCCCTGACCCAGACCCAGGTCCTACATCTGTTCTTGCCCCTGCCCCTGCCCCTGCCCCTGCCCCTGCCAGGACGGCCTCCCCTTCGCCTGCCTGCGCCCCTGTTCCCACCCCATACCCAGACCCTGTCCCTGCTTCTTCCCCTTCAACTGCGCCCGGCCCTTCCCCTGGCCTTGCCAGGACCACTGCGCCTTCCCTTGCCCCTGCCTATGCCCCTGATCCCGCCCCAGCCCCAGCCCCTAGCCCTTGCTCCTGCTCCTTTCCCTGCCCTTGCCTGGGCTCCTGTTCTTGCCTCGGACCCAGCTCCTGCTCTGGATCCTGCGCTGGCCAAGACCGCTGACCCTGCCCCCGCCCCGGTCCCAACGCCTGCCCTGGCACCTGCTCCTGCGGGGCTCCCAGACCCGCATCCAGAGCCCACAACTCTGCGGGGAGATCTCCCCGTAAAATTCCCCTCCGTTCCGTCCCCTGACCCCGACATCCCCGCAGAATGTTTCCTCCCCTCCCCCTGTGTTCTTCCTCTCCTCTATGGAGTCACCGTCCTAGTCGCCTTCCATCTCCTCTATGCTGTGTATTATTTATTTTAAATAAAAGTTCTTGTTTTCCCTTGAACACGTCATGAGCATGAAGGACATTCCCAACGCTGCGCCACCACACCCCAGAACGTCGCTGCAGGAGAGCTCCTTCCCCAAAGGAGACCCTGAGCCCAAGCCCTCCCTGCCCATGGCTCCCCCGGCCTGGCCCCTCGCAGCCCCTAAGTTGCTTTCTCTTTCTGTTCCTGCACGTGTTCTGGAGGTTTCTGGAAGTGGAATCCCTCAACGGGTGCCTTTGTGTCTGCCCACCCACTTTCAAAGGGCATTCGTTTGGTTTTTTTCCCTGTTGGACAGAGAATTGCCCTTATTTGATGTCGACGCGCAGAATGGATTACAGAGGCGATGTCATCCTGGGCACCCCTTCAGGAATTCTGGGCACAATCTTGGGGCCAAGGCCCCTGTTCCTGCTGGGACACCCCAGTCGGTCCCCAGACAGGACACGGCGGTTCCCTCCCGTGGCCCACACAGAAACCAGGGAAATGCAGAAAGCCGGAAGGCACGCCGCAGAGGGCAGACGCATTGCTCCCAACCCTAGGCCAGAGAAAGGTTTCCCATGGGTCTGCTCCAGTCCATGCTGCGAGTCACCGGGTCCCACAGGGACAGAGACAGGGACAGAGACCAAACACGTGCAAGTTCGAGGGGGAGGCTGGGCACACGGGGAGTATGTGTCCGGAGATGCAGGAGCTCCCGGGCAAGGACTCGGGCAAAGGAAACCCTGGGGAGCCAGCGCTGGTCACCCTCAGACCGGCAGGGGTCAGGTCTGGGGACCAGCAGCCCTGGGGAGAACGTGAGGAAGCAGAGGTCCAAGGCAGGTCCCCTGGAGAGAAGGGGGACAGGCACCCCTGCCTGGGACCACCGTGAGCCGCACCCGTCCCAGGCCACAGGTGCACCGTTCACCTAGCAGGGCTCAGCCCGGACTCACCCCCAGAAACTCTGGCTCGGTCGTTCACAGACGTGTTTTCAGGAGCAGCTGGCACAGCGGTGGTGGAAAGAGCAGGGACTGGAACCGTGTTCATGCCCAAGGAGATGGATGGGATCGTCCTCCCAGTCCTCATGACAGAATGTCCCGTGGCTACTTTCTCCGTGTCGTCTGGGGCACAGGATCGCGGCAGCACCTCCTGAGACCCCACGCCTGCCACGCTGCTCCTGGAGACATTCAGAATTGTTTAAGGAGGCGGTGGAGAGGATCCGGGATGACAGAGGGCCGAGGAGAAGGAAGGTCAGGACTGGGAGGACAGATGGGCGTGCCCGGAGCCACCATTCAGGGCCTAATAAAAAGCCGAACCTGAACCCCAACACTAAACCTAACCCGAACCCGAACCAATAACCCATAACCCTAAACCCCGAACCTGAACACGAACCCGAACCCTAACACCAAACATTAACTCGAATCCTAATCCTAACCCTGACCCTAACCCCTCACCCTGACCCTGACAATAACGCGAACCCTAACGTTGAGCTGGACCGTGACCCTAACCCTAACCCTATCTCTCTAACACTAACCCTAACCCTCTAACCCTAACCCTCACCCTAAACCTATCTCTCTAACCCTAACCCTAACCCTAACCCTAACTGACCCTGACCCTGACCCTGACCCTAACCCAAACCCGAACCCGAACCCGAACCCTAACGCTAACCCGAACCCCTAACCTATAACCCTAACCCCGAACCTGAAGGCAAACCCGAAGCTTAACCCTAACCCTAATGCTAACCCTAACCCTAACCCCTAACCCTGACCCTGACCGTTAGCCGGAGCCTGACCCCAACCCGGACCCTAACACTGACCCTGACCCTAACACTCAAACTGACCCTGACCCTACACCTGACCCTAAACCGAACCCTGACCGTGACCCTAGCCCTGACCTTGACCGTGACCCTAATGATAGCCCTGACCCTGACCCTGTCCCTGACCCTGACCCTAATCCTAACCCTATCCCTCTAGCCCTAACCCTTACCTTCTAACCCTAACCCTAACCCTCACCCTAACCCTCTAACCCTCACCCTAACCCTCTAACCCTAACCCTAACTCTAACTGTGACCCTCACACTAACCCTAACCCTAACCCTTACCCTAACCCTCACCCTAACCCTCACCCTAACCCTAAATCTAACCCTAACCCTAATCCTAAGCCTATCCCTCTAGCCCTAACCCTTACCTTCTAACCCTAACCCTAACCCTCACCCTAACCCTCTTAACCTCACCCTAGCCCTCTAACCCTAACCCTAACTCTAACTGTGACCCTCACCCTAACCCAAACCCCTAACCCAAACCCCAACCTTCCCTGTCCTCCTTCCACCCACTGACTCAAGCCAGGGCTAAATCCAAGGACAGGCTGGACCTCTGTCCCCGGGTACAACCAGGAAGACTAAGCAGAGGGAGAGAGGAGAAGTGGAAGGGGCCCACTGACCTCCCTGCCACTGATGTCTCCAAGGCCTTTGGCTCAACCCCGCATTTCACGGGACCCTGGGAGGGATTCTGAATTCCAGGCCAGCTGGGTGGGGAGTACTCGGTGACCTTTGCATCCCCACATGTCCAACCCTCCTGGCCTTGCATCCTGAGCCTTGCTCCCCGGGATAGGCATGGCTCTGGTGCTCAGCAGACTTCGGGGACCCAGAGCACGTGGCAGAGGTGAGGGAACAGGAGGGACCAGACAGGGACTGCGCCATGGGTCGCGTACACATCCACCGCAAGGCTGGGTCACGGTCCAGGTGTTGCGTGCAGGTCTCCTGGGCACACCTGGCCGTCTCGGAATGGAGGTCTGTGTGCCTGGGGCACCTTTCCTCTACCTCCACCTCCCCCTGGAGGAACGGCCAGATTCAAGCATTTCCATGTCCAAGCCTCAGGGACAGTTGGGAACCTGGGGTCAAGAGAGGCAGGGACCGGCCCAGGACAAAAGACGGGTACAGGGTCCAAGGAGCAGAGCTTCCCTCCAGTCCTAGGCAAGCCCCGACCCTCCCATGAGGTCTGCTTTGAGGGTGAGAGCCTCTCAGATGCTTGGGGAGAGCTACCCACCCCGTCCCATGTGGGGACGTGACCTCGGGCCTCCCCAGACAGGGAGAGGCGTCTGCTTGAGCGTGCGCACATACACACACACACAGGCACGCACACACAGACACACACACCCACACACACACAGACACACCCACACACACAAACACACACACACACACACACAGACACACACACACACACACACACACACCACTCTGCCCAGCTGGGGCTCAGAGGGGGAGACACCCTGGGAAAATGGTGGGTAACAAGGCAGATAAGAAGAAAGAGGTTGGAGACAGCTGGGCCATGGCGTCAGGGGCGTCAGGTCTCCTGGCAAGGACCGAGATCCTTAGCATGGGGAGAGCAGACAGGAAGGGCTGATGGTCAAGGGGTCCCCAAGGGACCCAGGGGCTTTGCCAGGGCACTGGGTGAGGACAGGGTCTGGGGCCTGGTGTCCGTCACCACCCCGGACACCTCCCCTGGAAGTAGGAAGAGGTAAACCCCCCCTCCCCAGTGTGGACAGGGCTACACCGCCAAAGGCCTCCCCTTACTCTTCTACCAATGGGGCCATAGACACGGGCTGTCCCTAGGCTCCCACAGGCTTGCCGAAGAGCCTGTGGGCCTTGAATCTCTCTCCCTGACCCACTGTGCTCCCAGTCTTGGGAACATGCTTTGGACTCCCTCGAGGTCCTTCTGAGCAGAGGACAGCCTGCAGGCTTGGGGGGCTGACATCGTGGGCTTGCAGAATGTGGCAGAGCCCTGGAGCCCTGGTCTGCGGACCAAGGTCGGGACCCTCCTTGTTGCAGCCTCAAGGGCCCCATGTGCAAGAGGTTCCAGAGTCAGTGCTCTGCTCAGGGGGACAAGGCCTTAGCAAGGAACCAAGCACCGGCCCAGGGGAGGGAAACAGGGACAAGGGAGACTTCTGAGGGTTCGCCCATCACCCCTGGAGCCCACAGATCCTGCTCCTGTGAGACACACAAAACCAGAGACAGAGACAGACCCGGAGACAAAGTCAAAGACAGAGACAGACCCCGAACACAGGAGAGAGGGAACCAGGAGAAGTCACAGACTTTCCTCCATCGGCTGGGAAATCACCGCCAAACACTTTGTCCCCTTCTCAGGCCCACGGGCCATCCACCCTGGCGGGACGGATTCGGGAATGCCCGGGAACCACGGTGGGGGCTGTCCGGCACATGGGCGCAGACGAGGCCCTTGGACCTCAACCTAATGGGAGCCCCTGGAAGTCTGTGTCACCACGGTCAGACTCCATGAACTGCCACCTTGCCACGGCTGATGGGACCCAGGCAGCAGGAGGGTGGCTTTGCCTGGATCCCAGAGCAGATCCAGGCCCCTCTGGGCTGTGCTCCATGCCCCCGCCCAGCCCCTGGCTCGCCCGTGCATCGCCAAGGGTGTGCACGAGCCTCCCGGGAGAGCGGGTACGGAACGTATGGAGAGGTCCCACCCCTGATGGCATCCCCAGAAGTAGAAGCCAGAACACCCCCAGTGTGCACACGGGGAGACTGGGGAGGCCCTGGGAGCCACAGGGTGCGTCCGCGGTCCCAGTCCTGGGCAGGAGCCGGAGCAGGAACCCGGTCTGAACCCAGCTCTGGGCCCTCACAGCGGGGACCACAGCTGCACCCAGGCCTCCCAGGGGCTGTGGGTAGGCCGTGTGGGGGTCACTGTAGAGACAGGGCATGGGGTGGGGGGTGAGCCTGGAGCAGCTGGGGGAGGGGCGCCCTCAGGGAGCTCCAGGGTGAGGAGGAAGTCCCGTAAGGAGCCCCCAGGCAGCGGTGACCTCACTTCCCTGACGACACAGCCCAACGGAATTGGAACCCACGTGTCCAGGCACCCACGTTCCGGAGACAACCCCCTGCCCAGCTCATTTCTGCGGAGATCCCCACAGAAGCGACATGTTCCTCTGTTGCATACCCAAGTCCAGAGGAGGCGAGCAGAGGAGAGCTCGCCCGCCAAGCACATCCCCTCACTGCGGAGGGCCTGGCAGGGCTCCCCGACGCCTCTGGCCCTTTGGCAAGAAGAATCGAAAGGTGACCCCGGGAGGCTCCGAGTCAGACAGCCCCACACCTTCCGATCCACCCGTGTCGCCCCAGGCCTCCTCCCCGTGTGTGCGTGTGTGTGTGTGTGTGTGTGTGTGTTTGTGTGTGTGTGTGTGTGCGTGTGTGTGTGAAGAGAGCTCATCGGGGGTGGACACGCCCCGAGCAGGAGCAGGCTGATGAGGGGTCAGATGCCTGGTGGGCAGGTCATGTTCACACCCCAGGTTCAGGCTGGCTACGTGGGATGGGGTGTGGGGGGCTGCGCCCTTCTGCCCGGGGTTTATCCTGAGACCCTGCAGGGACGGGTCCCTGACCCAGGTGCGGGGCTGTGCACGTGCAGGTCTGCGTGTGATCCGGGAGAAGCCGGGGGACTGGGCAGGAGGACGGTGGGTATGGCCGGGCAGGGCTCTGCGGCCTCTTGCACGCTCCCCGTCTCTGCCTTGGCAGGCCACGGATGAAAGAGGAAGGAGGCGGGAAGACACGCACTCCTCCCTGACCCTGGAGTCCCCGGTCCTGGGAAGGCCTCCGGTCCCTCCCAGACCACGGTCCCCGCTACTCCATTGGACTGCGGTCCTGGACACGGAGCCCACGGAGGCCAAGGCCGAGGGTGAGAAGGCTGGGATGGGGTGCCTGGGGCTGTGTGGGGAGGCGTCGGTGATGGGCCCCACAGGGCGAAGCCCCCACAGGCTGGCGTGGGGCCGGGAGCCACGACTTGGCTCGGAGCACCCAGGGGGCGGCCTGCCGTCGGGGAGACGTCCCGGGGAGGGTTCCTTCGTGGCTGCGGCTTCTCCGGGAGACCCTAGGCTGTGCTCGGTCTCTGCCAAGCCCCAGGGAGAGGCAGGCCCGCGGGTGACCTTCTCTCCTCTCACAGCTACTCAGGCGGAGAAGCAAGACCCACTCCCAACCTCAGCAGCTCCGGAGGGGGACATGGTGACGGGAGAGACTTCGGCGGGAGACCGGGAGCCGACAGGGCACCGGCCGCCTGCCCACGGAGGTGCTGATGCTGTGCAGGGAGAGCCGGCTCCTGCTCGTGCCCCCAGCCTTGCTCCTGCCGCTCCCCCCTGCCCCTGCCCCTACCAGAGCTACCCCCACGTCCCCTGCCCCTGCCTGTGCTCCTGTTCTCGCCCCTGACCCAGATCCTCCCTTGGTCCCACCACTTCCCCGGGCCTTCACAGGGCCCCTGTTCCTGCCCCAGACCCAGCTCCTGCCCTTGACCCTGCACAGGCCATCGCCCGTGCACTTGTCCCAGCTCCTGCTCCTGCCCCTGCCCCTGCCCATGTCCCTGCCCCTGCCCCAGACCCAGGTCCTACCCCTGTTCCTGCCCCTTCGGTTTCCCCTTCCCATGCCCCTGCCAGGACGGCCTCCCCTTCCCCTGCCTGTGACCCTGGTCCTGCCCCAGACCCAGCTCCTGCCCTTGACCCTGCACCGGCCATCACCCCTGCACATGCCCCAGTTCCTCTTCCTGCTCCTGTCCCTTCATCTGCCCCTGCCCCTGTCCCTTTTCCTTTCCCTGCCAGGGCCACTGCCCCTGGACCTGCCAAAGACCCAGGTCCTACCCCTGTTCTTGCCCCTGCCTCTGACCCTGCCAGGACGGCCTCCCCTTCCCCTGCCTGCGCCCCTGTTCCCGCCCCAGACCCAGAAACTGCCTCTGCTTCTTCCCCTTCAACTGCCCCCTTCCCGTCCCCTGGCCCTGCCAGGACCACTGCCCCTTCCCCTGCTCCTGCCTATGCCCCTGTTCCCGCCCCAGACCCTGCCCCTAGCCCTTGCTCCTGCTCCTTTCCCTGCCCTTGCCTGTGCTCCCGTTCTCGCCCCTGACCCAGCTCCTCCCTCGGTCCCACCGCTTCCCCGGGCCCTCACGGGGCCCCTGTTCCTGCCCTTGCCCCAGCTCCTGCCCCTGCCCCTGTCCCTTCTCCTTCCCTGCCAGGGCCACTGCCCCTGCCCCTGACCCAGACCCAGGTCCTACATCTGTTCTTGCCCCTGCCCCTGCCCCTGCCCCTGCCCCTGCCCCTGCCAGGACGGCCTCCCCTTCCCCTGCCTGTGACCCTGGTCCTGCCCCAGACCCAGCTCCTGCCCTTGCCCCTGCACCGGCCATCACCCCTGCACATGCCCCAGTTCCTCTTCCTGCTCCTGTCCCTTCATCTGCCCCTGCCCCTGTCCCTTTTCCTTTCCCTCCCAGGGCCACTGCCCCTGCACCTGCCAAAGACCCAGGTCCTACCCCTGTTCTTGCCCCTGCCCCTGCCCCTGCCAGGACGGCCTCCCCTTCGCCTGCCTGCGCCCCTGTTCCCGCCCCATACCCAGACCCTGTCCCTGCTTCTTCCCCTTCAACTGCGCCCGGCCCTTCCCCTGGCCTTGCCAGGACCACTGCTCCTTCCCTTGCCCCTGCCTACGCCCCTGATCCCGCCCCAGCCCCAGCCCCTAGCCCTTGCTCCTGCTCCTTTCCCTGCCCTTGCCTGGGCTCCTGTTCTTGCCTCGGACCCAGCTCCTGCTCTGGATCCTGCGCTGGCCAAGACCGCTCACCCTGCCCCCGCCCCGGTCCCAACGCCTGCCCTGGCACCTGCTCCTGCGGGGCTCCCAGACCCGCATCCAGAGCCCACAACTCTGCGGGGAGATCTCCCCGTAAAATTCCCCTCCGTTCCGTCCCCTGACCCCGACATCCCCGCAGAATGTTTACTCCTCTTCCCCTGTGTTCTTCCTCTCCTCTATGGAGTCACCGTCCTAGTCGCCTTCCATCTCCTCTATGCTGTGTATTATTTATTTTAAATAAAAGTTCTTGTTTTCCCTTGAACACGTCATGAGCATGAAGGACATTCCCAACGCTGCGCCACCACACCCCAGAACGTCGCTGCAGGAGAGCTCCTTCCCCAAAGGAGACCCTGAGCCCAAGCCCTCCCTGCCCATGGCTCCCCCAGCCTGGCCCCTCGCAGCCCCTAAGTTGCTTTCTCTTTCTGTTCCTGCACGTGTTCTGGAGGTTTCTGAAGTGGAATCCCTCCAACGGGTGCCTTTGTGTCTGCCCACCCACTTTCAAAGGGCATTCGTTTGGTTTTTTTCCCTGTTGGACAGAGAATTGCCCTTATTTGATGTCGACGCGCAGAATGGATTACAGAGGCGATGTCATCCTGGGCACCCCTTCAGGAATTCTGGGCACAATCTTGGGGCCAAGGCCCCTGTTCCTGCTGGGACACCCCAGTCGGTCCCCAGACAGGACACGGCGGGTTCCCTCCCGTGGCCCACACAGAAACCAGGGAAATGCAGAAAGCCGGAAGGCACGCCGCAGAGGGCAGACGCATTGCTCCCAACCCTAGGCCAGAGAAAGGTTTCCCATGGGTCTGCTCCAGTCCATGCTGCGAGTCACCGGGTCCCACAGGGACAGAGACAGGGACAGAGACCAAACACGTGCAAGTTCGAGGGGGAGGCTGGGCACACGGGGAGTATGTGTCCGGAGATGCAGGAGCTCCCGGGCAAGGACTCGGGCAAAGGAAACCCTGGGGAGCCAGCGCTGGTCACCCTCAGACCGGCAGGGGTCAGGTCTGGGGACCAGCAGCCCTGGGGAGAACGTGAGGAAGCAGAGGTCCAAGGCAGGTCCCCTGGAGAGAAGGGGGACAGGCACCCCTGTCTGGGACCACCGTGAGCCGCACCCGTCCCAGGCCACAGGTGCACCGTTCACCTAGCAGGGCTCAGCCCGGACTCACCCCCAGAAACTCTGGCTCGGTCGTTCACAGACGTGTTTTCAGGAGCAGCTGGCACAGCGGTGGTGGAAAGAGCAGGGACTGGAACCGTGTTCATGCCCAAGGAGATGGATGGGATCGTCCTCCCAGTCCTCATGACAGAATGTCCCGTGGCTCCTTTCTCCGTGTCGTCTGGGGCACAGGATCGCGGCAGCCCCTCCTGAGACCCCACGCCTGCCACGCTGCTCCTGGAGACATTCAGAATTGTTTAAGGAGGCCGGTGGAGAGGATCCGGGATGACAGAGGGCCGAGGAGAAGGAAGGTCAGGACTGGGAGGACAGATGGGCGTGCCCGGAGCCACCATTCAGGGCCTAATAAAAAGCCGAACCTGAACCCCAACACTAAACCTAACCCGAACCCGAACCAATAACCCATAACCCTAAACCCCGAACCTGAACACGAACCCGAACCCTAACACCGAACATTAACTCGAATCCTAATCCTAATCCTGACCCTAACCCCCTCACCCTGACCCTGACAATAACGCGAACCCTAACGTTGAGCTGGACCGTGACCCTAACCCTCACCCTATCTCTCTAACACTAACCCTAACCCTCTAACCCTAACCCTCACCCTAACCCTATCTCTCTAACCCTAACCCTAACCCTAACCATAACTGACCCTGACCCTGACCCTGACCCTAACCCAAACCCGAACCCGAACCCGAACCCTAACGCTAACCCGAACCCCTAACCTATAACCCTAACCCCGAACCTGAAGGCAAACCCGAAGCTTAACCCTAACCCTAATGCTAACCCTAACCCTAACCCCTAACCCTGACCCTGACCGTTAGCCGGAGCCTGACCCCAACCCGGACCCTAACACTGACCCTGACCCTAACACTCAAACTGACCCTGACCCTACACCTGACCCTAAACCGAACCCTGACCGTGACCCTAGCCCTGACCTTGACCGTGACCCTAATGATAGCCCTGACCCTGACCCTGTCCCTGACCCTGACCCTAATCCTAACCCTATCCCTCTAGCCCTAACCCTTACCTTCTAACCCTAACCCTAACCCTCACCCTAACCCTCTAACCCTCACCCTAACCCTCTAACCCTAACCCTAACTCTAA